>NC_133658.1:139058107-139157214 GCF_037893015.1 Macrotis lagotis | reverse complement strand
TGCATCTTGAATCTTCTAAGTATTCATTCTCATCCTAGTGTTGTGATTTTTTTCAGATATAACATCTGGATGCAGGATTTGAACTCAGGACTTCCTCACTATAATCCTGGAGTTATGTCTGATTGATAAGACTTAGTAATTGATTTGATATGATATTAAAAGAGAGAGTGGGAAGATTCAAGAATGAATCAAAAAGCCCAAAGTATTTTAGACTATAGATCCTGGAGGATACCAAGTATCTGTATACAGATGACCAGTCTAACTAATCAGAAAGATTAACTAGAGGAATGGCTACCAGATCTGGAGAGGTAGCAATCTGCTTTGAAACAAGTGTCTACACTGACCAAGATGTACTGAGGATTATATTTGAGTCAGATATGAACTTGAGGAAAATCCTCCCCATTTTCATGTATTTAAACTTTGCATTTGAAAACACTTGAAAAAGCCATTCTAAGTATTTGCAAGCAGACTTTAAAGGCCTTTGAAGACAGTTAACACTGATTGATAATTAGGATGCTGAGGTGTCAAAGATAAATGGGGGTGGGGAGGACCAGAAGAGACATCCAGCTCTGATATGGATGAATTCTTGGCTAATCTTGGGTGCTAGGGAAACTAGTTTCCTACTCCCAGACTGGCACCAAGACCATAGGAGGCCTCAGCAAAATAAAGTAGGAAACATAATTTTTTTGAACCCAGGGATATAGAACCTTCCAGAAAACTGATCAGTGGAGACTGGGTAGAAAAGAAAGGAACAGGGAGAGGTTCAGTGATGAAGAGATAAACATTTCAAACAAACAAAAAAAGGAGGCTAAACAAAGAAAAGAGAGAAAGAAGAGAGGGAAGCCAATGAGAATTATGTGGATGGAAAAGAAAATGGAAAGAGAAAGAGAAAGGGGAAAGGGAGCTAAGAAAAAGAATTCAGTAATGGTCATGGGATAGGAGTCAGCAGGGAAAGAAAGAGGGGAAGGAAATTTAATGAGGGCAACTGGAAGGCCAGCTTTAACCAACAGCTGGCAGGGTGCCGGGTTTGATCTTCTTGTGAGTCAGACTGTTTGATTAATCGGGGCCTGTGGAGGAGGATGGACACCTGCCCCTGCTGTTGAGCACTTTGATCTGGGGAATTCTCAGGGCCTGTGGGAGGGGGGTTATATAAATGTGGGTACTCCCAAGACACTTTCAAGCTTCCGGTGGGGGTTTCCTGAATGGATGAGAGAGAGAGAGAGAGAGAGAGAGAGAGAGAGAGACACAGAGATACAGAGACATGGTAAACAGGTTTCTGGAAGTCAGGGAGGCAGATTTAGAACAAAGCTGCTGTCTTGATGGCTTATCAAGAGAAAGGCAGCATTGGCCTGGAGGTTCATTTGCAGGGGAAAGTTCAGCCATAATCTGGGGGCCTGTAAGTTATGAGGATTTTTTTCCCCTCCTTTCCTTTTGTTTTTTACCCCCCCCCCCCAATAAGGAAATAACTGAACTGTTAGGGGGAACAAGGCCAAAAAAACCATTTGCACAAAATTGTATTCTGTTGCCTGTAGCTAGAGGACTGGCTATAGTTTAATCAAAGAGAAAACTCTTCCTAGGGGCTTTGGGTGGGGGTGGGGGAAGAAGGGAAGTACATGGCTGCCTGGGTTGGAACTGGCTTGGCTTTATGCATGTTGGAACACAGTAGAGCTGGGAAAAGGAGTGACATATTGCAGGGGGGTGGGGGTGGGGGGGAGGGGAAAAAACACGGCAACCAAAAAACTAAACCCTAATGCCCTCAAAAAAGAAAACCAAAAATACATATATATATCCTCTATTTTATCTCTGGATTAAATCCATTGGTATTTCTGCCAATCCCAAATAATAGTGTTACTTTGATGGGGGGGAAAAACAACTTTGAAGGAGATAAAAGTTATTGGTTTCTTTGACTCTTCATTGAGTCTTTGCTTGAAGCTACGCAGACAGGCGGGCAGGCAGGCGTGCCAGGCTACAGAATTCCTTGATCTTGTGAGAGCCTGTGGTGGACAATGGATCTCTTCTGTGCAAGATGAGTAAATTAATCAACACAAGATTAAGGGAATCCAGGAGCTGGTGAACATGGGTTGCTGGAATAGGATGTCTGTGTGTAACTGGTTCAAGGTTTGCCTACTTTGGGTTTCTCTCTGAATTGGTTGATCTTTCTGCTACTACTTATGCTAGTGGTCATCAATGTGATTTATTCCAATATTTATTAAATTCCTATGAGATGTCAGGTGCTTTGTTTTGCTTTGGAGATACAAAGACACATGGAAATGAACCTGATGACTGATATCAAAGAGCTGCCATTCTACCTTGGGATTGTGATGGTGGTGGAATTGGAGGGTGGCAAACATATATATACAGACAAGATTTAATTAGTATGGTTAACTCCTGGTGAGCAAACTCCTATTATTAGAGATCAACACCTATTTTTAGTGCTAGAGGAACTGAGAGGTTGTTGACTTGTGCAGGTTCACATAGGCAGTATGGGTTGGGGGGTTAACAGGAGTCTTTTGACTCCAAGGCCAACCTCCTAACCCCTCAGTCATCGAGGGAGGGTTTTTTCCCTTTTTTTTCAAACTTTCTTTGTTATCCCAGCCCATAGTAAAAGACTAATAAATGCTTGTTGAGTGATTGCCTACCTATCTTTAATAAAAGGAACACATACATATATTGTATATACAACATATATATACTGTAGGCTTATAGGTAGACATAAAATAAAGTAATACAAATAAATGTTGGTGGAAGAGAACATCATCTCTTAGGACATCAGAGAAAACTTTGGGTAGGAATTGGGCCCTGAAAAGTGTTTTGAAAGAAGTTAAAGATTCTATAACGTTAGTGAAGACTAATCTAGACTGGCTTTGGGGCTAGGGTATACACCAAAATCAACATGAATCCCTACCAGTCTCACCCCAAATATCCACTAGAGCAGGGGATAGGCATTTTAGACTCTGCTAATTGGGAGTTGTTTGGTTGTATCTAATTCTTCATGACCCCACAGACATAGCAGGCCAAATCCTTCTCTCCTCCACAAACTCCCAAGGCTGAACAAGTTCATTATTGTTTCTATTACACTACCTATTCATCTCATCACCTTTTCCTTTTGCCTTCAATATTTCCCAACATAAGGTTTTTTTTTCCAGTGAGTCCCATATTCTCATTATATGACAAATGTATTCAAGCTTTAACTTCAGTATTTGACCTTCTTTCCAGTAAACTGCCAATTGGAGACAAAGTCAAATTACAGTGGTAGAAGAAAGAGAATGAGGTTTTTAATTAACAAAACTGAGTTGTGTATTTTTGTATCTCTAGATCCTTTCACATTTGTTCCCTTCTCTCTATTATCTCTGCAGCTTGGTGGTGCAGTATATAGAGCACCTACTCTGGAGTAAGGAGAACCTAAATCCAACCTCAGACACTTGACACTTATTAGCTATGTGACCTTGGGCAAGTCCCATTGCCTCACATCTAGGCTATCTCTAGTCATCCTGATTCTTACCTGGCCACTGGACCCAGACGATTTTGGAGGAGTGACCTAGCACAGAATCCCCTCATTCAAATCCAATTCATGCGCTTGTCATAATATCATCTCCTCTGATGTCATGGTGTTCTTCCAGAACAAAGTGCAAACACATCACTATATCTGCCACCATGATCATAGAGGCGCTTACCTTCACTGACACTGAATGGTCTTCTTGCCCCCCCCCCCCATCCAGTCCTATCATTTATTCAAAGAGTCATATTTATTTTCTATATCCTTTTTCTAGTTATAAATCTTCAGTGGAGACTCATTGCTTAGGAAAGGTGAAGTTCAGTTTCCTTTGTTTAACATTCAAGGCCTTCCATCATTTGACTTCACTTTCTTTTCAGTCCTCTAGCTAAATAGGGATACTCTAGCTACCCTTTTGTGTTTTCTTACCCTATTCTCTATGATTGGAATAGCCTTCCAATTCATTCTCATCTATTAAATTAATTAAATTTTAAAACAGATTTAAAATCTGTTAAATTTATCCTTTAAAAATTAGTTTAAATGATGACTTTTTCATGAGCCCCAGGTTTCATATTTTTTTCCTTGGATTTCTCACATATTTCTCATTGGTTTTATGCTTTCTGGACTATAAGGAAAGGGTTATCAGAGAATCACAGAATTTAAAAAATTGTAATATATTTTATATTCTCATGCCTCTCAGGAGTCTCTCCTATGGCATATATAGCAAGTTTTGCTTGAAGAACTCCAAAGAAGGGTCATGTACCACCTCTCAGGCAGGCCATATTACTTTGGGGACAGCTGTGATTGTTAAGAAGCTCTTTGTGACAGTAAACATATATTTGCTTTTTCTTTTTTTTTAAGTTTTTTTTTTCCAAGGCAAATGGGGTTAAGTGACTTGCCCAAGGTCACACAGCTAGGTAATTATTAAGTGTCTGAGACCATATTTGAACCCAGGTACTCCTGACTCCAGGGCTGGTGCTTTATCCACTGTGCCACTTAGCCACCCCAACATTTGCTTTTCTTCCATTTCCATTTGTTGCTTTTGTTTTTGCTCTCTGGGGCTAAGCAAAACAAGTCAAATCTCTTTTTCATATGGTAGCCTTTAAAATATTTAAAGATAGTTATAAGGTACCCTTGAATCAATCTTTTCTTGTTCAGATTAAAACATCTCTAGTTCCTTAAGCCAATCCTCATGTGATATAAACTATTATTATTATTAGGTAGCTAGGTGGTATATTAGATAAAGTGATGGGTCTAGAGTGAGGAAGAAATCAGTTCATAACTGGATTCCTCCTTCCTTCCTTCCTCCTTCCCTCCCTCCCTCCCTCCCTCCCTCCCTCCCTTCCTTCCTTCCTTCCTTCCTTCCTTCCTTCTTTCCTTCCTTCCTTCCTTCCTTCCTTCCTTCCTTCCTTCCTTCCTTCCTTCCTTCCTTCCTTCCTTCCTTCTTCCTAGGTCTCAAGTTCTCTGGATTCATTTTTTCCAAAAAGGGGTTTCTTTCCTTGCCTAATATTTGGTTATTTTCAGGGCCAGTTCTGTGGATAGCACTCCATAACACATCTCATTGGTTTTGGTTTACCTAGTTAATGAGAATGCATGGAATCCTCCAGTCAGTCAAGAGGCAAGCCACTTTTCACATGGAGAAGAAAGAATTGCCACATTGCCATGTGGTAGGTTTGGGATACTGGAGTTCATATCCCTAGCTCTCTTCCTACTTTCTCCAAATTAGCAAAGCATTACAGATGAGTCTGGGATCAACAGGACTTGGAAGGTAATTCTAGCCTTTCCCTTCCTTCATGGTAAGGCAAGGAAAATTTTGACTAGGGGTTCACCCAATTCTACATTTATATTCCACATAGGCATATGAACTATATAGTCAAAAGAAACTGAATCTTGAGTCAGAAGGACTTGGATTCAAATCTTGATTGTACTGTTTGCTAGCTATATGACTATGATCAAATCATTATTTCTTTCTAATGTGTATGGCAAGCAAGAAAGGCTCTTCCCCTTCCCTTGCTTTCCCTTCTCTTATTTTGCCTTTCCTATCTTCCCTTCTCCTCTTTTCTTCCCTCCCCTCCCTTTTCCTTCCCTTCTCTTATTTTTTTTTCACTTTCTGTCTCCTTACTTGCCTTTCCTTCCCTTTTTACCATACCACTTTTTGCAAAAGGAGGTTACCTTCTGTACCTCCTCTATAAAATGATGGATCTGGATCAGATGATCTTCAAAGACCTTCTAGATCTAAATCTGTAGCACTAGAATAGATCTTGGCTGAGGCCTATTTGATAGATAGTATCCTGGGGCAAAGGCATTTCATGGCTAGGTTCAGGACTCTATCTTGTGACCCCAATATTGGGTGCACATAGTGACCTGTTCTATGTCATGGTTTGTTAGTAGAGCGAATAATCTGTAGATGAATAATGGAGGTTGTCTAGACTGGTCTGGATTGGATTAAGCACAAGATAGCACTTGATCTGGATTGCTATCGAGCACTAACCAGTCTTCTGAACTTATTTATTTTGTCACAGGGCTGTTTCCTACTGAGATGTCCCATTATGGTCATTTTGTCTGTACCTTTTTAAAAAAATGTTTATCACTAACGTGTCTGGTATGAATGTGCATGGATACTGAATTGTCACATGTACCCAAATAGATGTGACCTCTGGATGCTTATAAAACAAAGGTACACTGCTGCACACTTTACCAAATCTTCTGATTATGACTGCCATCTGGAAGCCTCTGTTTTGTTTGCACATAGAAACTGGCATATGCCATTCAACCCATACAGGAAGCAATGTTTTTATTGCTCCCTTCCCTTCCAACTACCCCTCCAATCCCCCTACCCCCCACCCCAACACACACACACACACACACACCTCCCTTTTCCCTCCCTTGGAATTTTAGTCCCAGATGTGACTCTCTGTGTTTCCTTTGGCTGGGAACTTGCTGCTTTCCCATAACCCAGTCCAATTGCCTGTTAGAGAGACCAAAAAACTCCGTCTTTCTGGGAAGACGTCTAATTAAATTCCAGAAGGTCGAAGAGGAAAGCCCCCTCTGAAACAGAGGCTTAAAACCCCAAAATAAATAATAATCACAGAAGAGAAAGGGTCAGTACAAACCCTGTAAACTGGTAATGCTGTGTCCTGTTTCCTAATGTACTTCACCAGGAAGATGTACTTGGATTTTAAATATCTCTCTGGTAAATGCAACTATTTAAAGAGTATTGGGGTCTCAGCAAATGCAAAACAAAGTTTTGTTGATTAAAAACACATGGTTTGTTCTCTCAACATGAGTAGCCAGCAAAATCAAATGTGACAGTGTTTGGGATTTTTTCTATCCCACAAGACATGATGGTGATTTATTAGAGTGATGTCAGCTGTGGTTGCAAAAGTTTTCTGTGTTGTCTTAATAAAAAGGGGCTTTACCTTGCAGCCCGTCAACTCCCTGATTATTTAATACTGTGACTGTGAATGGTCTCAGACCTTTGCTAGGCTTTGGTGCTTCCAATAGGCCTTTGAAGCTCCAGGGCTCTGAGCTGAAGGGAGCTCATGAGTCTGTTTGAGATGATGTGGTCAGGGCCCCTTGTTCTCCTAAGGAAAGATCTGGAGTGTCCTTTAAGAAGTAACTTAGTAGATGAATCCTGAAGGAATATCACGTTCCAGATACCGTGTGATAAGCCCTTACACAAATATTATCTCATTTGATCCAACAATGCTGTGAAGTAGGTGCTGTTAATGTCTCCATTGTACAGTTGTGGAGGTTGAGAAAGATAGAAATTAAATGACTTGCCTATAGTCACATAGCTCTTAAGTATTTGGTGGGATTTGAATTTTTGTCTTCTTTATTCTAGGTCTAAGTGCTCTATCCACTGTGACTACCAGGCTACCTCTGAGGGACTTGAGAAATGAAAGAGGAGTTGTGACTAAATGATCCTTCCTGTCTCTAAATCTCATAATCCCTCTGATTTCCCTCATAGATCCATTTTCATGGATTCAGTGACTAAGTTGCTGCTTTGACATACTCCAAGTCTTAACCCAGAAGCACAATTTTAGTTCAAATTTAGTCTCACTTTGCAAATGAGAAAACTGAGGCACCAGTTGTTGAATGACTCAGCCAAGGAATCAGAAAGTTCCATATCCACTATACCCACTACCATATGTTCAATTTTTAATTCTTAAGATAACTAAGCAGAGGGATACTACTAATCCCTAAAAATTAAAGATAATTATTAGATTATAAGATGATAGCCTAAAAGTAGGAAGGACCTCAGAAACTCTTATCTACTTCGTTCATCTTGAAGATGAGGAAGCTGAAGTCCATATGGAGTTTCAATAACTTGTCCAGAATCACATAGGTACTAAATGAAAGAGATGAGATTTGCTCCTAGAGACTCTGATGTCTAATCCAGTGCTCTTGCTGCCCATCTTGGGGCAGGGTTCTGGATCCTAAAACACTTGGAACAGGATCATGGCTGTGGTCCATTTGATTGGTAGGGTCCTAGGAAAGAGGAATCTCATGGCTAGGTGCAGGACTCTTCCAATATTGGACACACCCAAAGTCATGGTTTGTTAGCAGAGTGAATACTGTAGAGGAATAATGGAGGTTGTCATTACTGATCTGGATTGGATTAAATATTTGGAAAGAAAGAAGGGGAAAATGAAGAAGTCAGTTCCTAGCACTTCTCAGTTTCAAAGGTTAAGGGACCTTTGTCATTTTCAAAAATTTGATTTTGCTTTTCTTGAATGGCAATAGAATATTCTGATAGAATAGAATGTTGTTTCTTGAGGGCAGGTATTGTTTTATTTCTGTCTTTATATCATCAGCACTTAGCATAATGTATGTAACCAAGAATTGTATTCAATACTGGTTGTTTACTTGTCTCCTTTCATTTCTCTCCTTTCTCTACCAATTCCATTGGACCCTCTTTCCCCCTGCTCTCTTCTCAAAAAATGAGATGATTACAATTAGGGGGGCAGTCAGGGGACCAGAAATGGGATATTGCAGAGCAGTTACAAGTGCAAATTCAACCCAAAAAACAAGACGAAAGTGACCTGAATCAGGGTGGACAATGTCACTAGATTCAAAACCATTCCCTGTAGGATCCCTTTAAAACTAGTCCCAGAATTCTTCCAGTTTAGTTTTCCACTTAGGACTCTGTAGATGATAACTTGAATGAAATCAGTGTCATTTACCATGGGACTTGCCATATGCAGGTGTGCCAGGGTCTGGCAACAACAGAACCCTAAGATCTTAAAACTGAAAGAGCCTGTGGGATCACCTAATCCAAATACCAAGATCAGGATAATGCTCCTTCCAGGCAATTTGCCCAAATTGTACTGACACTAGAAAGTTGGGTCCTTTTATAAAAGACCTCCATGTCAGATGCTCATCTAGCCTCCTGCTCTGTTTCATTCTCTCTGCCTTTGTCGTTCTATTTCTTTTTCTTTCTCTGTCGTCATTTCTCTCTGTCTCTGGCTACCTGTCTTTGTCTGTCTATCTCTTTCTCTTTGTCTTTCTGCCTCTTTCTCTTTGTCTTTGTCTCTGCCTCTTTCTGTCTTTGTCTTTCTATCTGTCTCTGTCTTCCTGTTTCTGTCTCCCTCCTCCCTCCCTCATTAATAGGGAGCTCACCACTTCCCAGAGGCATCCTGCTATTTTTTGTTACATGGTTCTAGTTATTAGAAAGCTCTCTTGTTGAGCACCTTTGTTTCCTTATTATTTTCACCTATTATATCTTATTCTGCCCCCGATGTTATACAGAGTAAGTTTAGTCCCTCTTCTATACAATGGTTTCTCAAATATAGTGCAAAACAGCACAACATTTTGGGGTCAGAAGGCTTGTGTTTGAATTTTGATTCTACCTATATGACCCTAGATTATGAATATAGGAAGCAAGAACCTATTGTGTATCATGAAATACATTTAAAACTTTGCAGATATTATTTAATTTGATTCTTAGAACAATCTTGAGAGGTGAGGGCTATTAATAAACTTTTATAGTCGAAGAAACTGAGGCAGACAAAAGTGTAGTTTTTGTCCAGGATTGCACAGCTAAATGTTTGAGGTTGAATTTGAACTCAGATTTTCTTCCTGAATTTCTAACACTCTATCTACTGTTCCCAGACGTCTCTTCTGCTTTGTGAACCTTAGTGTCCTTATTTACAAAATGAAGGAGATGGGCTAAGTAGACAGACAGTCTCTAAAATCCCTTCAAGCACTGTTATGTGAATTTTAAAGTTTTGAAGATGACCCCCGGGATTGAGATGGAGTTCTGGAATAGTTAACTTGTTCTAAGAGGCCTGTGGTTGCTTTCAAGCCTGTTTTATGAAGCACCAATTTGTATTTGAGTTTTATACCATAAAGAAAGGAAGGATGCTATTACTAGAAGTCACCTTAAAGATTATCTAGTTCAACCTCTATTCTAGGGATAAGAAAACTTTCATTCATTCATGAAGAGCCTACTATATGTAAGGTTACTATTCTAGTCATTGGGGATTCAAAGACAAAAGCAGATTCTGCTCTTAGTTGACTTTTGGGAAATCAGCTCCAGGGAGATAAAGTAAAAGTCATATAACAATAATAAAAATGTTTTTATGGTCCCATCTATGTGGCAGACACTGTACTGAGTACTTTACAAGTATTATTTCATTTGATCCTCACAACAATCCTTTGGTGTAGATGTTGTTATAATCACCATTTTACAGTTGAGGAAAAGAAAAATTTTACAGGTTAGGATATTTGCCCAGAGTCTCACAGCTAGTATCTGAGGCAGAATTTGAATTTGGGTCTTCCTGATTCTAAGCCTAGTGCTTGGAATCAAGTTATCTTGCTTGATATAGGTGACTTGGCCAAAGGCACATAGATAGTTGGTACCCAAACTTGGGCTAGGACACATATCTCTTGACCTTTAACCCAGGCTCTCCCAAAGAGCCTCCCAAATGGAGATCTACTCTTGTTGTTCAGTCATTCAGGTACATCTGACTTTACCTGAACCCATGAACATGGTCCAAATGACCCCGTACAAAATAAATCAATGTGGTTCCTGTCTTCTCGGAGTTTACAGTCTATAAAAGGACTTAGCATGTAGAAAAGAAGAGCTGGAACTCTCTCCTCATTTTACGCTTGTAAAAACTGAGGCCCATCGAAGTTCAGCTCATTAGGGATGAAGCTGGGACCAGGAGCTGGGTTTCCTGACTCTCAGCCCAGGCTTTTCCTTCCACATCACTGTTGCCAGAAATCTCCTCCCTTGCCTTCATGCCCTTGCGGCTCCAAGTCCGACCCAATGGGAACTGGGGGAATCTGAACAAGGCCATCTGGACAAGTTTCAGGCTGGTCCAAGAGCTTTAAGAGACATTCAGTTTTTCTTCTCCAGGTTTCAAGGCTTGTGGAAACAGACCCAGCTTTGCATTTCTGGAAATGGGCTTGATATATGGCCACCCCAGCCAGCAAAGTCATTACATTTCCTGAGATGATGATGAGTGCTGTGTGTGGAAAGAACATTTTCCTTTCCCTGCAAGGAACATGAGCCCTGGGGGCTGCTCCTGGCTGGGCAGGGTGGTGACTGAATGAGGTGGTTGTCCGGTGGCCTGCCACTGTGAGCCAACTTGGAGCTTGTTCACAATTCCCTGAGAAAAATCAACAAAAAAAGAATGCCTTGCCCTTAGTTGAAGGCCCAAACAGAGGGATAAGACAGATGCAAGTAGACAGGAGGCCATTCTGAAGCCAGAGAGGAAAAAGGATGAACAGAATTAGAATGTTCTTATGAAGGGGTTGTGAAAGGTCATCTTGTCCATTCCCCTGTCTTCATGCAATGTCATCCCTATCTTTAAACATCATAAACAATTTAAAGGCCTCCAAAGAGGAAGGTTTCAGGGCACTTTCACCAATCTTCTATATGCCAATCACTCAATTAATAAACATTTACTCTGCAAATGTGGAAAACATTGTGATATGTGATAGAAATATAAAGGCAAAAACAAGATATTTCTTGTCCTTAAGGAAAAAAATGCATGCTCCTGGGGTAGACATCAACAATCATTTATTAAGTACTAATTATCTTTCAGGAGATAGAAAGAAAAAAAAAATGGGATTTAGGGACAAAATTGGAACCTGGATTTCCTGCCCTCAGGGAGAATACCCTGAGGATCAAAGAAAATTGAAATCAGCCTATGATAAACTGGAAAGCCCCGTGGCTTATTAAAATTCTGATGTTGTTTAATTGTGTCTGACTTTTCATGACCCAAATTTGGAGTTTTCTTGGAAAAGATTCTGGAGTGGTTTTCTATTTCCTTTTCTAGTTCATTTTACAGATGAGGAAACTGAGGTAGACAGAGTGAAGTGACTTACAGAGGGTCATACAGCCAGTGTCAGAGGTCAGATTTGAACTCAGGAAGGTGATTCTTCCTGACTCAAGACCTGGCACTCTATTCACTATGCCAAGGAACTGTCCCCTTCATTTTACAGAATAGGGAACTGAGACTCAGTGAGATTAAATATCTATGTTCACATAGTTATTAAATATCAGAGGCTGAATGTAAACCCAGATCTTCTTGATTCCAAGTCCAGCAATTTAACCATTATACCAGGCTAACTTTTATTAAGACTTAAATATTAGGATTTAATACTTTAGTTTTGCCAAGGATGATTGAATTTTTTTTTAAAAAAGGCAAAACTTAATCCAAAATTCTAAGTCATTAATACAGAAATGTTGGCCACTGTGGCACCTACTGAAAACAGTCTTTTGGAGCAAGAGGGTATCCAAATTCCTATCAAATTATAGAATGTGAGCATATAATGGAGAAGATTATGAGTTCAGTATGGAATAGTCTAGAAGAGACATCTCTAAGGTGATTCTCACACTAGTTGATAGTGTATCTAAGAATAATAGAATTAGAAAAAACCTCAGAGGTCATCTCTTCCACTTCCCTTATTTTATAGACAAAGTAACTGAGTTGAAGATGATTTGAAGAGAGTTGAAGGAACTTACCCCAAATGAAAAAGGTATAGAAATGAATGGAGGCAGATTTTTGAACTTTGATCCAAATCCCAGCTTACTATGTCTATATTGTTCTCATCATATCCTCTTTCTGACACATCAATAAAAGGAAGAGTTTAGACTAGATAATTACTATAGACCTCTAGATCCCTGATCTTGAACTTTATATTCATCCTCATAAAATTCATATTCTTAATCATCCCAATGTTTCAGTCTATTGAAATCTTTTCATATTTTAATTCTGTGTTAGCCATCCCTCTCAGTTTTCTATAAACTGTAAACTATACATGCAGTCTTTGCTTTTGTCAATGATGTGCATGCTTGAAGGTTTTGAGCAGACGTTCCATCTAAGAAAATCCAATAAAGGTGGTAGCCATGGGTATGGGTCAGCTTACCATGAGGGTTCTACCAACAATATATTGAAAGTTATATTCTATATAAACCCCAACTACTATCTATGAGGGTACTTACTTTCTTCCCTGGGTGCTGTTTCTTAATAGTTTAGACAGGGAAAGTCTAACATTCAAACATTGACATGACTTTTGTACATTTAGCAAGGGGCCAAATCTCATCAGTAATTATTACCCTGAGTAACCTGACTGGCTCAAGTTAATTTCTACATTCTTCTTGCTATGTAAAATCTTATAAGAGCTACAGAAGTCCAGAAATAAACTACTGGGGTCACTTCCTAATGCTCTCACACAGTTCCCTACAGGGCTTCAGCTATCATCTGTGAAGCTTCCATCATAGACATAAGGTCAGAAAGAAGCAGAATCTTGAAATGCAGAAGGTAGAGAATTCCTTGAGTCACTATAGTTTTCAATGAGCTTTCTGGCTACAGATTTATACAATTTCTTTCCCTGTAATTATTATATTGAGACAAGCAAGTAGAGATCAGATCACCAGCATTAGGGATGTCTGCTAACGACTTTCAAAGGCTAATCATTAATTACTACTAATAAAGATTCTGAATGATGAAAGAGAACTTTATCTGCATCACTAGTTTTTTGTCTTTTCCCATTTGATAGCTAACTCATATTTTTGGAGATTGTGGTGAGAGGGGATTACACCGAGTACTGAGTTTATTCTTTTCCAGATTCTGCATCTTGATCAAATGGAATTTAAATGGCTGACATGATGCTTCTTCAAGATTAGAAAAACAACAGATACTGGAAAAATCAAAGAAACCAAAGTTATAACCTGAACCATCTATCTTATATGGTACTGTCCTCCCTTTCTTTCTGAAACACAGGATTAACAACATGGTTGCCTCCCTTTCATTAGGTCCTGTCTATTCACATCCGGTGCTATCCTGCATGGTCAAAGAGGCAACTCAAATGTACTTGGCTATACCCAATCAATGTATCCCTGGGAAGTTGGTTTTCTCTCTTTGCATCAAATCCTATGAGAGTAAATGACATGGGAACCTGATACATAATGAAACCTCAGAAATCTTTTGGCAAAGAGCAGACTTTTTTGGTATAATCACAACCTTCTTTTCAGTTTCAGCTCTATTGCCTTGTTAATGACTTTGGTTGCCTTGGGTCTTTTCTCATCTGTACAATGGGTGGGTTTTAGTAAGCAATCTTGAAGATTCTTTCATTTAGGGAGAAAAACACCCATGATTCTTTGATTTGTTGGTTTGCTCAACTCTTTTATGCTTGATGAATTTTTCTAACATAGGGCTCATAGAAGAATGTAACTCCCAAAGTTGATGCTATAGATGAGAAAGAAGATGAAGTAGGTTTTTTTCCCCTTCTTTCTATTCTTCAGAAGTTCCTTTCTGGAATCCTTTCCTTCCTACCTTTCCCCTTCCCCCATTTTTTCTTTGCCAGAAACATTTATCTCTCTGTGCTTCTCTCTAGGCCACCCCTTGCTTGTAGCCGTCTACAAAGCAACTGTCAGGTTATGCCTCCTGTTTGAACAGGCCATCTCACAGTGAGACTGCTGGAGCGGTTATCTTTTATTTCTGGCAAGTGCTGTAATACAAGAGTGATCTTGACTTCAGAGATTATCACCTCTCATCTTTTATTCCCCTTTTTCTCCTCTCTCTTTTTTCTTTAGGCAAGACGAATGATAAAATTACCAGACAAGCCCTCCCTTCCTCCCATCCTAGTCAGAGCTGAGTAATATTTACTTCTCCGGTAAACAGCTGTAATCTCCCTAACCAGAGTTTATCTCAGTTAAGCAAGTTAATTTCTTCTGGCCTAATCCCTCCGGTTGCTGTGGTTTTCTGAGCATGAGGCATCAGACATCTTTTGATATAAAGCGACTGGCTCAGGGCCAGTGACTGTGATTAGATATTGGTGAAGGGGGTTGTGATTGGATTTAACTGGCTTTGAAAACAGAAAACCCTAGAAAATAGAAGGGGCTTCTCTGCAAAATCATTTGGGGAGAGTTGGGGAGGGGAACATTTTCCTTCACTTGAGATGAAGCCAGAAATTTTTCTTTTTCTTTTTGGTATAATAATGAGACGATGAACATGATGATGACTGACATTTATATAGCACCTAAAATTTATCAAAGAACTTTATGAATGAATGAATGAAAAGGCATTTATTAAACCCTTTTTATACAAATAGAAAACTAAGATAATTCCTACACTTGAAGAGCTTTCCATTCTAATGGGAGAGACAATAGAAATAAGATGTTTTAATTTCAAGTCAATTTTAATTTCAAGCTTGTATGTTCCTTAGAGTGTAGCAGCAAATCCAATGAAAACACATCTTTTTCTTTTTCTTTTCTTTTTTAAATTTATTTAAGGCAATGGTGTTAAGTGACTTGCCCAAGATCACACAGCTAGGCAATTATTAAGTGTTTGAGTTCAGATATGAACTTAGGTCCTTCTGACTCCAGGGCCAGTGCTCTAACCATTGTGCAACCTAACTGCTCTGAAAACACAGCGTCTTTAGCATCATTTTCACTGATGAATTCACATCAGTTTCTTATGTTGAACCATATAAAAGTAACAAGGACTTTGATGTCAAATTTTCTGGGTCTTCCAATAGCTATGGCTGTTGAGGGGTTGGGAGCTATATAGCTTCATTAGCAGGTATTGCTAATTTCATTTGGACCTTACAAAACAAATTTTGAGGTAAATGTTATTCTTATTTCCATCTTTCCATCCAAATGAAACTCACTGAAATTAAGTGACTTCTTTAAGGTTCACAGAGTTAGTACATGTTTGAGATGGGCTTCATATTCAAGTCTTATTTACTCAAGGTTCCACAGCCAAAAAACACATATTGTGGGTTAGTTACATAGACTTTTTAGAATGAGAAATACTTCAAATTATCAGGAGGATCAGTTCAGTAAGTGTTTAGTAATGTCTATTCATTGGTAAATACTGTGTTCATATTTGTAGGTCATTGACAAAAATGCCCTTTCTTTTGGGTTGAATTTTTTATCCACTTCCACAGAAGATAGGTGTTGTCATTACTGACAAATATTTCAATGTGTGTGTATCAAACTTTATGTAGTTGGAGATGAATATTTGGAATTCTGAGTACCTTCCTGGCTTCCTACTTCTCAAACTGGTTGTAGTGTAAATCTAGGTTCAAGGAGCTAATGAAATATGAAACCTCATACCCACTATGGCCATGAAAGCAAATCATTAAGCTCATTAGACATACTTTTATGCATCTGGATATGAACCTTGATTTCCCCCAAAATCTGACTTGTATAAAATCTGAGTGAAGCCTATAGTCAGTGGTATTTTTCAGTATATGCCTTTGTCTTTTTTCTTCAAAGAGATGTCATTCACGGGTGTGGACTATATTTGAGGGGGTGAGTTATTTAGTTGGGCCAATCTAGTATATTTAGCATGCATGCCTTGGCGTTTCTTTCTTATAGACCTTCCAGTGTCTGAAATTCACTTGCCATGTTGGCTGCCTCTTGTGGTGTGCCAGTGCCATGCCAACAGCCAACTGGTGACATTTCCATAGAGCATGTCGTTTGCATTTTTAAAACCACAGAATACTTTTAAGTTTGATCTCTATTAGAAAAAGAAGGGAAAAAATGCCAGGGACCAGGCAAACTTAATAAAGAATCTGCATTTCCCTGATCTGGACTTCTATTTCAAAGGAAGCTAATTCATTAGCAGGTCTCCCTCAGAGAGGAGCTGCCATGATTGGAACTTTTTGAAAACAGCCTGTTGCTGTGATGAGCCTGGGAGAGAGAGAGGAGATTATTCTCTCTTCTTCCATATAACACTACTAACCTGAGTAATTTTCCCAATGCACTGGTCTGATCTGATCATATTGCTTCTCCTCTAAAATACTCTTCTTTCACTCTTGTTTCTTTTACCCCCACCTTCTCTTACCTCTATTCCTTTTCTCATCCTGGAATATACTTTCCCATCTCAGTTCAATTTTTTTTTTTTTAATGCTGAAATCAGGTACCTCTTCCTCCCAAAGACTTTCTTAAGGGCAAGTGATTTTACCCTCCTCAAAGTTGTGATGGAACTTTCTTTTGCATTTATCTTAATTTCCCAAGTCTCAAAGCTATCCATTTTAACCCTAATCCTTCTCCACATCAAGATCTTTGAAAGCAGTGACTATGTTTATTTTTTATCTGTGCCACAAATGTCTGACACAGGTGCTTGACAAATGTTAAGAAATTCATTATTTATTTATAACCATTAATTAAAAATTTTTTTGAGTTCCAAATTCTTTCCTTCCTACTCCCTCCCCCCATTGTGAAGGCAAGAAATGTAATATCAATTATATCATGGGAAATCATACAAAACACATTACCATATTAGCCATGTTGCAAAAAAGAAGCAAAAATAAGTAAAGAAACTGAAAATATTATGCTTCAATCTGCATTCAGACTATATCAGTTCTTTTTTGGGAGGTAGATAAGATTTTTCATGATAAGTTCTTTGGAACTGAATTGGATCTTTGTATTGTTAAGAATAGAAATTGCTATTGCTAAGAATTGGTAATATCACAGTTGATCATCATACAATGTTCCTGTTACTGTAGTCATGAGTTTGTGTAAGTCTTCTCAATATTTTCCTGAAGGCATTCTGTTCATCATTTCTTATAGCACAATAGAATTCCATCACAATCACATATCATAATTTGTTCAGCCTTTTTCCAGTTGATGGACATTTCCTCAGTTTCCAGTTATTTGCTACCACAAGAAGAGCTGCTATAAATATTTTTCTACCTTTTTTTTAAAGTTTTTGCAAGGCAAGGGGGTTAAGTGGCTTCCCCAAGGCCACACAGCTAGGGAATTATTAAGTGTCTGAGGTCAGATTTGAACACAGGTACTCCTCTGACTTCAGGCCCGGTGCTGTGTCCTCTGTGCCACCTAGCTGCCCCTAATATTTTTCTATCTATGGATCCTTTTCTTTTCTTTTTTTTTTTTTTAGATTTTTTTGCAAGGCAAATGGGGTTAAGTGGCTTGCCCAAGGCCACACAGCTAGGGAATTATTAAGTGTGTGAGACAGGATTTGAACCCAGGTACTCCTGACTCCAAGGCCAGTGCTTTATCCACTGCGCCACCTAGCCGCCCCTCCCCCCCCCTTTTGTCTCTTCTGAAGACAGACCTAGTAGTTTCTGAGTTAGTCTTGGCAGGTAGACTTCCATTTATTAATACTGTCTGTTGTTATTTTAAATGAAAATTTCTTTTTATCTCTTCCCACTGCCTTTGTTGGCAATATATAGAAATGCTGATGATTTATGTAGGTTTATTTTATATCATGCAACTTGTTAAAATTGTTACTTCAGATAGCTTTTTTTACTTGATTCTCTAGAATTCTGTAGGTAAATCATCAAATAATCTTCAAAGAGTGATAGTTTTGTTTTATCATTGCCTATTTTAATTCCTTCAATTTTTTAAAATCTTAGTGCTACAGCTAGCATTTCTAATATGATACTGAATAATAGCAGTGATAATGGCATCCTTACTTCACCCCTGATCTTATTTCCATTACAAATAATGCTTACTTGTGAATTTAGATAGATAATACTTACCTTTTTTTAAAGAAAGACTCCATTTATTCTCATACTTTCTAGAGTTTTTAATAGGAATATGTTGTCATATTTTGGCAAAAGCTTGTTCTGTAGTTATTGAGCTAAACATATGATTATTGTTGATTTTGTAATTGATCTGATCAATTATGTTGATAGCATTTTTCTCAATATTGATTCAACCCTTTACTTCTGGTATAAATCCCATCTGGTCATGTATATGATCTTTGCCATATATATTGCTATAATCTCTACTAGTATTTCATTTAAAATTTTTACATCAATATTCCTTAGGGAAATTGGCCTATAGTTTTCTCTCTCTATTTTCCTTTATTGTTTAGGTATCAGCATTATATTTACAATATAAAAGTAAGTTGGTAGGACTCCTCCTTTGCCCATTTCTCCTAATAGTTTTATATAATATTGGAATTAATTGTTCTTTTAATGTTCTGTAGAATTTATTGTGAATCTTTCTTGTCCTGGGGATTGAACATATATTTTATTAGATTAAATTGAGTGACCTTTCTTTACTTCTCAATTTGTCACTCGTAGGCATGGAGGGTCTATTTTCTGAACCAAAATTTGGGAATTGCTAAGAAAGAAAAGTCTGGACAGGCTGCCCCAGGATCCAAGGACCATATTACAGAATTAGAGTGAGAAGGAACATTAGAGATCATCTAATGCAAGTGTTCTTAACCTAGGGGCTCTGAATTAGTTTTTTAAAAATATTTTGAAAACTATTTCAATTTAACTGGCTTCCTTTGCAGTCCTATGTATTTTACTTTATACATTTAAAAATAGCATGCGGAGAAAGGGTCCCTAGACTTCAGTAGACTGCCAAAGGAACCATGAACAAAAAAAGGTTAAGAAATTTTGATCTGATCCAATCCAGTCATTTTTGTATCTTCCCCATTTTTTGTCCCCTTGTCAGTCCTTCTGTATTAATGTTCCTAAAATACATCTTTTAAAGGCTTGACATTGCTTTTTAGATGTTTATATTTTTTAGACTGCCATTTAGGACCCTATAGAATTGAGTCCCAACATATTTTTCCCAATCTTATTTCCTACTATTCTCCAATATGAATTCTCTGCTCTAGGTAGACTAGTCTTCTCACTCTCAAAATGTCAAATTCTTTACTATCTCCATACTTTTGTTCCTGCAACTTTCCCTGCTTAAAATAGCCTCTCCACCCTAACCCCATGTTCTTCAGAAAGTCTTTCTCTTAGTGAGCCTCTAGCTTCTGTTTGCCTATGTCACTTATTGACATTTTGTTCTCATTTGGTAGTCTATCATATTTTCTCTTGTATTTTTATTTAAGTTTTTTAAACAAGTGCAGTCTTTGCCTCCCCCAACTAGATTGTATGGTTATTGAAGGCAATCTCTCTTCAATATTTTTTCAGTTTAATTCCTAAGGGGATTTGCTTGAAGCTAGTTATTATATTATTATCATCCTGAGTTTGCCTTGGAAGTTATGTTCTGAACACAATAGCAGGAGTTTTGGGGAAGGACCAAACTCTTCATTGTTCCCAGAGAAGAGTTATTTGTAACCTGTAACTCTGTTCCTGTCTAGGTAGCAGCGGCTTAAGTCCTAAACTTAGAGTATATTATTAGGGTAGATTTACCCAGTCAAATAACTCTTAAAGGTGTATCTCACCTGGAAAACTCTTTCCTCCTTCATGGGTTGGCTATATTTCCCTCACTTCGAATTTGTAGAGCAAGGCATAATGAGGTCAATCACATAAAATCAATCAAATAAACATCCATTCAACTGCTTTAAGTACCTGTTATGGGCTAGGTGTTAGACACTTATTTTTGTTGTTTTTGTTCAGTCACTTTTTTTTTAGGTTTTTGCAAGGCAGATGGGGTTAAGTGACTTGCCCAAGGCCACAGGGCTAGGTAATTATTAGGTGTCTGAGACTGGATTTGAACCCAGGTACTCCTGACTCCAGGGCTGGTGCTTTATCCACTGCGCCACCTAGCTGCCCTTGTTCAGTCACTTTTAGTCCCATCTGACTCTTTGTGAACCCATTTGAGGGTTTTCCTGGCAGAGATACTGGAGTAATATTCTATTTCCTTCAACTCATTTTACAGGTGAGAGAACTTAGGTGAATGGGATTAATTGACTTGCCCAAGGTCACACAGCTAGTGAGAGTCTGAGGTCAGATCTGAACTCAGAAAGATGAATCTTTTTGACTCCAGGATCAGTTATCTAGTACTAGCCTAATATGCTTGTTAGCCATTGATTTTTCAAAGACAAAACCCAACTCTCCCCACTGTCAAGAAGCTCATGTTCTGGGAAAGACTTTAACTTAGAAAGGCCAAAGTCACCTATTGCATACTGGGCCATTGTCTTGGGTCATTGGGTCATACTGGGTCATTGACTTTGTCTTGCCACTGGACTTCAATGTCTCTAGAGGACTGATGACTTTACTCAACTCTACCTCAATCCAATTTATTCTCAAGTTAAGTCATCATTAGTCCTCTTTGAAAACAAAGGACCACCACCACCACCACCATTTTGTTAACAATATACATAAATAAAATAAAAATTAATATCTACAGATATGTAGGTAGGGTATTTATTAATTTTATTATGTGCCAGACACTATACTTTGGAGATACAAAGACAGTACCTGCTCTCAAAGGGTTTACAATCTAATGAGGGAAGACATAAAGAGAATCTGGAAGAGAGGAAAGATACCTAGGTGGGGAGCAAGGAGGTAGAGGAGCACATGAAGGTTGGAGAATGAGTTGAGTCTGAATGGAGGGATCATGACTGGGGTAGACCCCTCATGAAATGATGGTCCAGGGTAGATAATAATCAAACAGAAGAGTATACCTCAGTTTTCTCCATTTGGAAATATATAAAAAAAAAATCTCAGTTGAGAAGGATAACTGTAATGAAAGGATTAGAATAAGTTTTCTTTAAGAGTCAAAGGGGGTTTGAAGTTCAAGCATGGTAGACAGGCTGTGAATGGAAGAGCACAGAGATGGATTTTAAAAAGTCCATCTCTTGTAAGAGGAAAAGTTTACAAGTTAGTTTGTGAGGGTCAGCTAGGTGGTGCAGTGGATAGAACACTGGTCCTGGAGTCAGGAGGACCTGAGTTCAAGTTTGACTTCAGACATTTAATTACCTGTGTGACTTTGGGCAAGTCACTTAACTCCATTTCCTTGCAAAAACCTAAATACGTTTTTAAAAAAGAAGTTAGGGGGCCAGAGCCAAGATGATGGCAGGAGAAGAGCCTTTCTTAGGAGTCCTCTCCCAAATATTTCAAAAACCTTAAAATTATGACTCTAACTAAATTTTTGAGAGACAGAACCCGCAGAAAGATCCAGTGAGGCAATTCTCCAACCCAAGGTAAACAGGAAAATAGTGGAAAACTCTATTCCACAGGATTGGAGGAACAGCACCATGCTGGAAAGAAGGAGCTTCAGCCTCCCAGGGAGCCTGGGAATGCTGGCTCCAGGCAGCAGAAGCAGTTTCCTGACCTGCATCCCAGGGAGCACCAAGCACAATTTGGAAGATCAGCAGGGAGTTCTCTGCCATGGTGAGCACGAAGCCCAGACCCTTAGAGTGGCCGGCACTCAGTGCAGCCCAGATCCCAGGAAATGGAAGCAGGCTGCTGAAGCTGTCCAGCAGGAGCCCCCAGGGAGCTGTGCCCTGAGTGCTCAGCCCAAATAAGGTAAGGGAGTGGAGCTGAGTTCTGTCCTCTGTTCCTGGAATAGGACTCTGGGGCTGTGATCACATTCAGACCCTGCTCACAGTCTAGCTCCCCCCCCCCCCCCCCAAATAGAGCAGGGACAATCCCCCCTCACAGCCCCTAGGGCTGAAGGGTGAGCTTGTGGTCATTCACAGACCAGGAGAGCAGTCAGAGCCTCACACACTGAATTCCTTGTGGTGGGTGGTGTCCCCTAAAACTCAAAAGCACTCCCAAACAAGGCACAGGATGGGGAAATGAGTAAACAGAAAAAAAAGGGATTCTGACCATAGACAATTACTTTGGTCCCATGGAGGATCAAAATACTTAATCTGAAGATGAGAAAGTCCAAGCTTCTGCCTCTAAAGGCTCCAAGAAATATAGAAGTTGGGCTCAGGCTATGATAGAGCTCAAAAAAGATTTTGAAAATCAAATAAGGGAGATAGAAGAAAAATTGGGAAAAGCAATGAGAGAGATGCAGGAAAAACATGAAAATGAAGTCAGCAGCTTAGTCAAGGAGATCCAAAAAAGTGCTGAAGAAAATAACATGTTTAAAACCAGCTTAGGTCAAATGGATAAAACAGTTCAAAAAGTTATTGAAGAGAAGAATGCTTTAAGAAGCAGAATTGGACAGATGGAAAAGGACATAAGAAAGCTCTCTGAGGAAAACAAATCCTTCAGATATAGAATAAAGCTAAAGGAAGCTGATGACTTTGTGAGAAATCAAGACACAGTACTTCAACACCAAAAAAGTGAAAAAATTACAAGAAAATGTGAAATATCTCATTGAAAAAACAACTGGAAAACAGATCCAAAAAAGACAATTTAATTAAATTTAATTAAAAATTATTGGGGTACCTGAAAGTCATGATCAGGAAAAGAGCCTTGACATTGTTTTAAAAGAATTTCTACAGGAAAATTGCCCTGATATTCTAGATGCAGAGGGCAAAATAAAAATTGAGAAAATCCACTGATCTTCCCTAGAAAGAGGTCCAAAAAAAACCCCCCAACCCCCAGGAATATTATAGCCAAGTTCCAGAACTCCCAAGTCAAAGAGAAAATATTACAAGTTTCCAGGGACAGAATTCAAATATCTTGGAGCTGCAGTCAGGATCACACAGAACTTAGCAGCAGTTAAATTAAGGGCTCTTAGGGGTTGGAATATAACATTCTGGAAGGCAAAAGAGCTTGGAATACAACTGAGAATCAACTACCCAGCAAAACTGAACATCCTCTTCCAAGGGAAAAGATGGACTTTCAATGAAATAGGTGAATTTCAAATGCTCCTGTTGAAATGACCAGAGCTGAACAAAAAGTTTGACCTTCAAGTACAGGACTCAGGTGAAGCATAGAGAGTGGAAGAGAAGGGTAAATTGTGAGGGACTTAATGATGATGAACTGCATGTATTCCTTCATGGAAAGATGATACTGATAATACTCATATGAACCTTCTCATTTAATAGAGTAGGTAGAAGGAGCTTTTATAGATGAGGCACAGGAGAGAGCTGAATTTGAAGATATAATATATGGTAAAATGGAGTCTGTGGATGAAAGGGAAATGTATTGGGAGTAAGAGAAAGGAGAGGTAGAGTGGGCTAAGATATTTCATATAAAAGATATTTCATGTAGCTTTTCAATGGTATGGAAGGAGGGAAGGTGAGGGGGAATGAGGGAGTCTTTATTCTCATTGGAAATGGCTCAGAGAGGAAACAGCATACACACTCAATAGGGTATAGACATCTAGAAGAAAAAGAAGAGAAGAGGGACAGGGGTGGTAGAGGGGTGATAGAGGAGAGGGTAGATCATAGGAGAGGATAGTCAGATATAACACATTTTCTTTTTTAATTTTTGCAAGATGTTGGGATTGGGTAGTCTGTTTGGGACCAAAGGGGTTGGGTGGTTGCTGAGTATCTGGGGTGGGATGTAGGCTTGGTGCCTCTTGACCCCAGGGCCAGTGCTCTGTCTGTTGTGCCATTTGGCTTCCCCACAGCACATTTTTGAAAAGGCACAGAGTGAAAGGAGAGAGAAAATATGATAGATGGTAGAGGGGAGGAATGCATGGAGAGAATTAAAATCAGCAACAACAACTGTGGAAAAATATGGAAAGTAAGTACTATGATGGACTTATGATAAAGAAAGTGACCCACCAAAGACAGAGCTGATGGTATCAGATAACAGACTGAAACATTTTTTTTCTCTTTCTTTTACTTTATTTCTCATGAGGTTTTATATTTTTGTGGGGGGGGATATTATGTTTTCTCTTAAACAAGAATATTTTAGTGATGTGTAAATAAATAAATTAAAGAAAAATAAAAAAATGTGGAGAAAAAAAGAAGTTAGTTTGTGAAGGAAAGAATAGGTAATAAAGGTGAGCTGTGGACAGACTGGGAAGGGGTTTAAAAATTTTCTCCTGTAGGCAAGAGGGATCCTTAGTAGAATATAATCTTGAGATCATGGACTGTCTCTCTTCTGTATTTATATTCCCAGTGCTTAGCATTATCCCTAGGACTTAGTAGGTTCTTAATAAATGTTTATGGATCTAAATATACTTAGTAGGGGAGTAGCATGATAAGACCAATTCAGTATGCTTATTGTATATAATTTTTACTCCTAGGCAGAGATAGAGTTAAAAAAAGGATTAAATCAATATATAATAAAACAATTATCATCAATCTTCAACTTTTTCTCTAGTAGCTTCAAAGACTTTTATGAAAGATAAAATTTTGTTGTGACCTGCAAGCTACTCCTCTCACATTCCATTTTTCTGCACTCCCAACTCAGGAGAAAACAAAGGGGTTTACAAATATGGCAGGGGTAGGTGATGTCATAATGCAGAGATTACAGTCTTAGAATAAGAAAGATATCTTTCTGATTTTAAATCTGACCTCAGACATTTATAAGTTGTGACCCTGGGCAAGTCATTTTCATCTTGGTTGTCTCTGTAAATGAAATGGCAAACCACTCCAGTATCTTTGCCAAGAAAACTCTAAATGGAGTTATGAAGAGTCAGACACGGCTGAAATGACTCAACAACAAATTACGAATAAAACCTCAAAACAAAAGTTTCCAAATTCTGTTTCATCTAAAGCCCCTGGGGTGTTAAGGTCTAGGTTTTGGGTGGGGCTTGGCTTGTCAATTGAGGCCAGATCTTAATTCTGCCTCCTTTCACAGGACATGGAATAAAACTCCTTCAAGTACCATTCCTTGATCTTGAATTTCAATTCCCTAAGGCATTGCCCCTTTTATGGCATCCTCATCTGTGGTATTTCTGTCTTCCCACCATTCTTTGTTGTTTCTGCTGTTCTTGAGTAGCTTCAGTTTTGTCCAACTCACTGCGTCTCCATTTGGGGTTTTCTTGGGAGAGATACTGGAGTGGTTTACTATTTTCTTCTGCATCTCATTTTTAAAGATGAGGAAATTGAAGCAAACAGTGTTAAGGGACTTTCCCAGGGTCACACAACTAGTATGCTGAGTCTCTAGTAAGTGTCTGAGACCAGATTAAAATTCAGGTTCTCCTGATTCCAGGGCCATTTCTCTACACCTTATGTCCCCGGGCCTAGTTATCCTTTAGGTCTTTTCAAAGTGTCTTGACTTCTTGGGCATACCCACCCTTAGTGAGGTTTTTAAAAAGAATTATTTATTTATTTTCATCCATATGTACATGCATATTTTCAAGTTACAAAATTTCTCTCCACCCTCGCTTCCCATCCCCCTCCCCTTAGCAGGGAACAGTCAGGTTAGCATTTTTACATACATATTTTGTTAAACATTTTACAAATTAGTAATTTTTAGTGTGAGGAATTAGGATTAAGGGAAAGAGATACATGACATAATTTTTATAAAATGTTCATCAGATTTGGAAGGTTTTTTTTAAATTTGTGAATGTTTTGTTTGGTTTTGTCTTTCTTTCTCTGGATGGGGATAATATAGTCCATAGCCAGTCCAATACAGTTGTCCTAGCTCTCTGGCCTGCAGAGAGGAGCTGCTTACATCAAGGTTGTTCATCGCATAATGTTGTTGAGTTCTTGAGCACAACTTGGTTGTCTCTTCTCTACTATCTCCCGAGAAAAGAATGGTGGTGGATCAAAAACTCTGAATTTATACTGCTTCATCACAATATTGAGCACATGGTAGACTGTCAATAATAGACTTCTTTCTAGGAGAATGGTAGCTCCTTGAAAACAGGCCTTATTTCATCCCCCCCCACCTTATATTCCCAACAAAGAGCATCATGCCTCCTAATCAATAAATATTTGGCTCTCAGTAAATATTTGATGGATTGAATTGAATGGAATGGTTACTTTTTCAATGAGTTTGTTGAATGAATTGAAGCCTTAGAATTGGTGATTGTGTTATCAATGACAATTAGGGAAGAGAATTAGAAACTTAGAAAAATGAAAAGGAATGGAAGAATTACAGGATTAGAAGCAGAAACATTGAAAGTAGAAGAAATGGAGTTAGAAAGATTTCCCTGGAGTGAAATGGAGAAGCAGATCTGTGATTTCACTGTTGTTTGGAATTCCTGGTGAGGAAGTATCCTCTACTAAAACAAAGCTCTGAAGCCAGATCTCTATCCATTAAGTTTTTCAAAGTAGTAGTAGTAGTAGGAAAATGCTCAATTTCTGTTGAATAAAAAATAACTCACAGCTCTATCCTTTGACTCCATTCATTGGTTGCAAAACCTGAAATGCTCCTGTTTAATGATGATTATGGCTTAGCCCTGGTGGCCTGGTATCAAGATGGCCCCATGAGGGCTCCTTTGTTCCTTCCATTTGTCATTCTAGGTGCATCCTTCCAGGAACTTCTCTTACCATGTATAGTCTTTCAACCACAAAAATGTATTTTTCTTCATTTCCCTTCATCATTTCATTCTTAAGTTTCACCAATCCAGGTCCCACCTCCTCAAGAGGCAAAGGATGACTTTTCTGAGGGGCAGGAACTGAATACAATATGGCATCTGGTAATACATCTAAGACACTGTTGGTATGCTCAACAAATATTTGGGAATGTTGGCTTAATGTGGGAACATATGAATCTAGAAAAGATGGATAAAAAATAGCAGTTTAATAGAATACAACATAACCCACTTGAGTGATATGTGGCTGCATATTATAACCATAATGACAATAGCAGAAATAATCATGAGAATGAAGAGATGGGAGCAGTAGAATGGGAGGCTGGGAAGGATGGGGTGGATGATGGGGTAGGGTCCCTAAAGGGATCACATTTTAATCCTTGAGACTCAGGCTCAATGTTCTCTGGGCCTTTGCTCTGTCCCTGATTGGCAAATTGCCTCTCTCTTATTCAAAGAGGGAAGAAGAAACCTTCACCAGGGATCTTGGGGACGTCAAACAGCTTCTTACGCAACAGCCTCCTAATGAGTTAAGTGTAAATGAATCAGAAGCAGATGGATTAGATTGTTCTGGAAATACACCCGGGGTTTAAAAATTAAGGGAAAAAGCACTTGGCAAAAGACATTTTGGGGTTTGCCAAGACCCAGAACATTTGAAAAACAGTTCAAGGTTTTTTTTAAAATCCTTTTTAACCCCCCCCCTTGCCCCCCCCTTTAAACCTCCCCCCACCCTTCTCCTCTCCCTTTTCTCTTTGGTTGCAAAACCCCAAATGCTGCCTGGAGGCAGCAGAAAAAGATGGGCCTTAGCTTTTCTTCCTGAACTGTAGTTCCTCCTGCCGTGTGGCTAATGGACCCCAGACAGGAGGCAATGGGCTATAAAATTGCAATGGGGATGAAGGTGTCTCAGGGGTAAAGCACTCTGTCTCCATCTGCAGGGGAGGGCAAAGCTTGGGAGGCAGGGCAGCTACTGCCAAAACTGTCCCTCAACTCTTTCATCTTCCTTTGTTTGAGCCTGCTGTCTTGGCTTTGTTGGGACTAAATGTCTCTTACTCTCTTACTCCATCCTGCCCTTCCACCCCAATCTCTGTTCCTTCTTCCCAGAATTACAGGAATATTTGATTCTTAATAATCACAGCATCTTACATCCAGAGAGAACCTTACAAATCAGTTGCTAGGTATCTTGTAGCAGGAATTCCTTTTTAGATATGAGTTAGACAAGATGCCTCTTGGGCTCCTTCCACAATGAATCCAACACTTATTTTATAAAGGAAAAAACTCAGACCCAGAAGGGAAGTTTATTGATCAAGGTTATACAGCTAGTTAGTGGCAGTTCTGAGATTCGAACTCTGGTTCTTCTGAGTCACAATGCATTGTCTTTTCCACTATTTTCTGTTGGAGAAATGACCTACAACTTGATAAGCCAAAAAAACTTAGAACATCTGGACCCATGCACAGTTTGCTTAGCAAACTAATTCCTCTGCCAATAAAATGTCATGTGAAATTAAAAAAATATTAAATATATATTTGGTTAATTGCATTTTGTGTGACAATGACTTTCTCTGAGGGTCCATTTTGCTTGAGTATTGTAGGTGGCCCAAAGATGGTAAGGGAGGAGGACAGAACCATTGTTGGTATGTGTGATATGGATGAAACATTTTATTTTACTGGGTCTTTAGTTTTCCAAGTCAGTGTCTCTAAAGTATGGCCCACTTTGAGAAAACCTGATATATTTCCTAATCCAAATTTACTTAAGGAATAAATTAGAAGAATATTACTTTAAAAGGATTTCTTTTTTGTTTGTTTCCCAGAAGGATTAGAATTTATTTAAATTTCCTTTAAATGCTTAAATGGCATTCCCTTAGTTCACTTAAAATATGACACTGATTACCACATTTCTATTTATATGCAATTTTTCAAAAGTTAAACAACTGCATAAAATGAAATATACCTCAATATTTATTCAGTGCCCTGTATAGTCTGAGGTGATTGAACAAATACTTCTCTTCTTTAAATCATGGGATTATAGGATCATTGATTTTCAGTGGCAAGGGACCTTAAAGGTCATCTAGTCCAATGCTCTTATTTTACAGATGAGAGAAAATTCAGACCAGGAGATGATGAATGATCTGCCTGAGGTTGTGAGCATAGAAATTTGCAGATCCAGAATTTGAACTCAAGTCCTGAGTCTAAATCCTGTATTAGGTAGAATGACCTGATTAGCTTGCAGTTCTTGTCACCAGTGTTGTTTAGTCAAGGCAGCAATCAATCAACTAACCTTAATTGAGCTCACAATGTGCCAGGAACTTAACCAGGTACTAGAGATATAAAAACCCAAGTTAAATTCCCTTAGCTGCAAGTCAGATGCTCAAGGTATAGCTAGTTAGTGGTAGAACTAGGGTATTACTCTAACTCATTTCATTCCCAGTCCAAGGTTCTTTCTATAATTGATCTGAATAGTGTAAAGTAGAAACTGGCAAGAGACTGGCACACAGTCTAGCTCAGAGTCTTATCAATAGCTGGGCAAGTCATTTAACTTCATTTGCCTCAGTCTCATATGTAAAAAGAGCTGGAGAAGGAAAGGACAGGCCACTCCAGTATCTTTACCAAGAAATCCCCAGATGGGGTCATGAAAACTTTTAAACAACAACAATAACATACATTTTGCAATAACTTGGATAGTTGAGTATTTGCATAATTAAGAAATTCTCATATCTTCACATTTAAAAGCACATTTTTCAATTAATAGCATGTTTTTTAAATGCCTACTGTGTGAAATGAATGCATTTCTGAGTTCCTTCCTGCCCTCATGGAATTTACAGTCTACTAAAAAGTAAAAGAAATATATATCTATATATCTATATCTATCTATCTATATAGTATGTATATACACATGCATATATATGAATGTATATATGTACACATAAACATACATACATATACACATATAAATATCTATGATTTCTGAGGACTACTGAAGAAGAATATTACCCAACTCCTGACAGAAATGATAGATGCAGCATGCAGAATGAGATATATATTTTTGGACATGGTCAATGGGGGAATTTGGTTGTCTTAATGGATATTTGTTATAAGGGTTTTCTTTTTCTTCTCCTTTGGAAATGGGAGACAAAAATAAATACTTGCTAAATCACAAATATTTTGTTTAATTAAAATTAATATATACAAACAATTGTAAAACAGGGTAGAATATGATTAGATATTTGAAAGCAAATCAGAAAGTGCCTTGAGGAAATAGGATTTAGCCTCAGCCTGGTAAATTTGTTTCAAGGTGGAAAATTAAGAGGGGCACTTATAATCCTCTAAGGAAGAAGGCTGGGACAGAGGGATGAGGCTGGTAGTGTCAGGGCAGGGAAGTTGGGCACAACTGGGCTCTTGCCTTAGTTCACTCTCTTGTAACCCAAGGGAGGTTTCTGACCTCTGATACAGTCTGAAGGTGGCCTGGCTTTGATCCAGGTTATTGAGTCAATCCTCTCAGTGCTGAAAACTGTTAGAAGCAGTTTGTGGGAAAATAAGGGAGGGTGATGGTTGTGTGGCATCATTCCCATTGTGCATCCTACTACCTCATAGGCTAGGGAAGCCCCTTCTAGGAGATCTCTGAGCTTTTCTCCCTGAGGCAGGTGAGCTTGAGGCCACTGAGTATTTGGGAACCACAGAGGGCTTCCCCTGCTCCTCCCCTCCTGCTTTAGTTATACTTGGCAGTAACTTGGAAGACCAAATTTTAACATATTGAATGAAAGAGTTCTGGATTGGGAACCAGGGTTCTAATCCCTTCTCTGATTTAACTCAGAGCTTTGATTTTCTAACCAGTAAAAAGGGGTTGAATAAGGGTGTGCCCTAAAGTCCTATGGTCTGTGAATCTAGGAGATTGAACTCCATTTGACTCTATTTCAAGTCAGCCTCCATTTCAGTAGGAGTTGAATGAATGAATATTTCTCTGTTACCCAGGGAAAGCTATACCCCTCCTCCAGGACCACTTTCCTCCTTTGTAAATTGATGAGGGTTGGTCTAGATAAGACATTCTTGATCTTCTCTGTACTATGAACCAATCTGACAGTCTGGTGTAAACTATGGAATCCCTTCTCAGAATACTGTTTGTAAATATTTTAAAGAAACACCAAATTTCAATTAGAGACAAGGGAAAATAAAAATGTAATTTTTGCTCATCTAAATTCACTCATTCACTGAAATCTATCTTCATTCCTTGAAGATCCATGGACTCCCAGGTTAAGAATTCTAGGACTAGCTGGTCCCTTCTAGTTCTAATAATTTCTGAGGGGCGGTAGTGGGTTTTTAATTACCTTTCCTACAGCATTTTAAAGAGTTGCTTTCCCTTTCCCATGCCCATCTTTCTTGACCTTTCCCTCTCCAGTATTCAGGCTCCAAGGATTCCAAATTTGTAGAAATAAAGTGATAAGTTATAAAGAATAGTTAAAATAGGGAGCTTCCTTATGGTATGCTGCTTCTTCCTGGAGATGGTCTCCTCAGGAATCATGTCTTAGTATCCTGGGAGTCTTTGTCTTCCTTGGTAGACTAGTATTATTTCCATTTTGCCTTCCAACTGAGGGTTACCTGTGAGACCACTAGAACAGGGTGTGGTTTGTGGTACTTGCTTCTGCCTCAGGTACAAAAATTCTTAGTCATGGTCCTGTCTAAGAGATGTTTATATCTATCCCATTATCTTGGTTGTGGTAGGTACTCAACCCATGCTTACTATTTGAAGGATTGATTGAAAGTAGTAGCTTCAGAGACATTCATCTGATAGGGAAGAGGAATAAGTAGAGGTAATGGCAAAACCTGGAGAGAAATGGGTCTCATGTCTGGTCATGAAAGGCAACCATGGTGGAAGGGGTCAGAACATGAGAAAGTTGGACTGGAGCCATAGTCTTGGGAGTTCTGAATTCCCTCTCTGACTTTCTGGGTGATGCAAGCACCTGGATGTTTCTTCATTTTGGGGTCTCAGTTTCCCTAGCCAGACATAGTTATAACCTTCCACTTCCTTCTTTCTGCTTCCCAATGGCATTAGCAAGAAGGCAAAATGAGATCAGTTTTGAACTCTTCCAGGGAAAGGTGGTAATAATAACAACTGTTAGTCAGTGGTTAGGAATTATTGAGGTTTTCATTAAATAGAAAACAGCTCATTGCTGAAGGGTTGACGTCTTCTAGAAGTTGAAGACTGCTCACCCCTTCCCCCTCCAAAAAAAATAATCCAGTGGCACTGCTTTAAATTTCATGCCCATGTTGAGAGGGTGGAGATTAGTTTATTAGATCTGTAAATATGTGCAGAACTTGGCCAGAAGGGCCTTTAGAGGTCAACCATTCCTACCCTCTCACTTTGCAGATGAAAATAAGACTCAGAGGTCTAAGTGACCTGTCCAAAGTCAGGAGCAAGTAAGTGATTAAAGTCAAGATTTGAACCCAAATCTTCTCACTTCAAAACAAGGGCTTTCTCCCAACCCAGACTACAACTTTTTCCTCTTATCTATTAACAATAAAATAAAAAAAAATCACTGAACTTGGAATCAGGAGATTTGGGTTCATATTTCAGATCTGATATATGATAACTCTAGGACATTAGACATATATCACTTAAGTTTTTCAGTTTTCAGTTTTCTCATCTGGAAAATGGGGATAATAATTTGTATACTACTTACTTTCCTGGATTGAAGTAAAATAGTGCATGCTTTATTATAGTTCTTTGTAATCCTTTATATGTTGTTTAAATGGGAGATATTGTCTTGGCTAATTCTGGTTTCTTTATCATTCATGATTCAGGACAAAAGTGGACTTAGTAGAGACAAGAAAGAACACACACACATATACATGTGCACACACAAAATAGGCAGTAGCTATATGTGGTCACATACACACACATCTACATGTATATGCACACATGCATGTACAAATACACAGAGAAGAGAAATGATCCTAGTTCCCAAATATGTCTGTGCTCATATACAACAATACTCATATGTTTACACACATGTACACACATATACACATATGCATATACACGCAGACTATAAATGCTGCTAGTCTAGGGTATAGTTTGTATTGTTGCTTCAAGTGCAAAAATTCCTAATTTTGGCTTTGCCTGAGAGGTTTTTATGTTACTCCAGGGCCTTGATTGTGACAGGCCTTACTTATTTTTGGAATGACTGATGTATACACATGTACAAGTCTATTAGCATGCAGACATATGTATGTATGCATCCATGTGTATGTATACAACATATATATTTTTTCTCTCTCTCTCTTCCTCCTCCTCCACTCTGTCTGTCTGTTTCTGTCTCTCCTTATATCTATATGTTAGCCAGCTTCTCATTCTCCACTTTCCCTTTTCTCTGTCTCTCTGTCTCTCTGTCTCTCTGTCTCTGTCTCTCTCTCTGTCTCTCTCTCTCTCTCTCTCTCTCTCTCTCTCTCTCTCTCTCTCTCTCTCTCTCGGAAACCAGTCCTGTCTCAGGGCTCAGCCTCCAGCACTAGGCCACTGATTCACCAAGTGGGGAACTTCTTTATGATGGATAGGCCTCAGCTTGAATGGAAAGTCCAGATTTCTTGGAGGCAGCCTAAGGAGGTGGGAGGGGAATCGCTCCTCTCACATCTGCAGCAAAATTAAAAATTAAATAAATAAAATTTGTTAGTTTACAAATAGAACTGTTACTTGTTACTCGGGGTATTAACAATCTCCTTTTTATTTTTATTTTATTTTATTTTATTTTTTTTTTGGTAACGCCCGTGAAAGACGTTTGTTTCAATTGCCAACATTTCTACAGAAGTAATGTGGGTGGATTGTGACAGATATAATTTCTCCATCCTACAGTTTCATCAACTTGAGTTCTGTTAAACTATACCCGCTGGGCTTAGCTCCTTTTAAAGTTTCCGCTTTGACAGGTAGATTTATTAGTCTTGAAATTTGTACAAATCAGATGTCACTTGTGGCAACTTGTCAAAACGTCAGTCTGGTAAGGCAGCATGAAAGGATTTCTGGAGAGAGAGAGAGACAGACGCGAGGCGGGCTTTAAAGAACTCTTGTGCAAGCCGAAGAAAGGAGCTGGGAGGGATTGCAGCCCTCTTGATCCTGGGGGTTTGACTTTATTAAATATCTCAAGCCATGCCATGGGACAGGCTACTGGATCCTGGATCTCAGAGACATCAAGTCTGACAGCTCTCCAAGTGTGGCTTCTGTCTGTTACCATGTCAAATTTCTCTGTTTGTGATGTATAGTCAGTTGGGGATAGGATGGAGGTGTGACATGGGTTGAGGTCGGCAGAGAGTCCCTAGGTTTGGGAACTGTCTCATTAGGTTTTACCCCCACCCCCTTTTTTGAAGCACGATTAGAAATTATGTGGGTGCTCTCTGGACCATTAATCACAATCTTTATTTTTCTTTGGTAGCAGAAATCAGGGAAAGAAGAACAAGTTTTTTTCTCTTAATATCACTCTGAATGTAATAAGATCTCCTTTATGATCCTAACACCCCGTTTCCATGAATGCAAAGAGATGGTAACCTCAAAGCCTGTCCCATGACTCTAAGTTAGGACAGTTAAAGACCTGTACAGAGAGGACCGGTTCCCTTCATCTTCTCTCCCATCATCTCTTGTGAGCCTGGCCTCGGCACTGAGAGTTTCCCAGACTTCTCTGTTCTCCCATGATTACCCTGGGGATTTGGTAATCTTGATCATTATCTTAGCTGGGCATGGCAAGAAATGATGTTATTAGTAGACAGACAATTATTTGGCTCTTTCTTAAAAGGGTGGGTGGAGGAAACCTAACCAAGGGAGGGAAGACAACAAGGGAGGCTATCATTTTTCTTTTTCTGAACATTCTGCTCCAGTACTTAGCACAATGCCCAGCATATAGGAGATTCTTTTAAAAATGGTAGCTGACTGGTTTATTATTTCTACTAATACATAGCCCAAGATTGTATTAGGTATTTTTAAAAAAATATCTGTCATGTATTGCTATTAACAGATATGGATGGTTGCCTGAGTTGTCATGAGGAGCCTCAGAGAAGATTTTGCTGATCTATTTAGGAGGTAGCATAGAATAATGGAAAGAGCAATGGATTTGGGGCTAGAGGGTTTGGGGTTGAACCCCCAGACTACCAGTCACATATATTAATGAACAAGATCCTCCTTTATAAAATGAGAGACTTGGACTTGATGACCTCTCAAGTCCCTTCCAATTCATAATCTGTAGTGATGCATTCACAATGCCTGACCCACAGTCAAGTTTTTAAAACTGCTTTTTGCCTGATGGAAACTATGTTTATTTGAGACTATTAACTGTTATAATGGATAGAGCACTACACTTGAAATCAGGAAGATCCATTTTCCTCAGTTAAAATTTAGCCTCAGACATTTTAGCAGCTATGTGACCCTGGACAAGTCACTTAACCTTGTTTGTGATTTTGTCATCTGTAAAATGAATTAGAGAAAAAAGACAATTCTCTCTAGTATCTTTATCAAGAAAACTCTAAATGGAGTCACAGAAAGTTGGACACAACTGAACCGAACTGGACAACAGCCACCAAAAAATCACCTATCCTTTAGGCATCTATACCTTGGTGTATTTTGCTGCCATGGAAAATAAAAATGTAACTTTTCCCCCTCTAGGTTCTCAGATCTCCTGAAATCTATCCCCATTCCCTTGGACCCTAAATTAAGAACCCTGGAACTAACTGATCTCTGTCTTCCCACTAACAAGGCTCTGGAGGCCAGTGGTAGAAAGGTGTGTTGATGATGAGGAAAGTGCAGCTCACCTAGGGTAGGATCTTATTGTGACATCTGGTAGCATGGTCATTTTAGCACTGACTAAAAACCATAGAGGAGAGTCAAAGTAGAAGGTCAAACATGCAGTTGCTAATAGCCTGAACCAGATTATAATGTAATTTCTCAATATATATGTATATATATATATATATGTCACAAAATAAATTAAAAAAGTAATAATATATTAGAAAGTACTATATTTTTAAATGGAGTCACTTAAAATTAAATTGATTTATAATAAATATGTTTATATTTATATAAATTTAAATCATTAAATAGAGTCCATTTTAAAATGGATCCTATAAGGATGCTTATGTATGATTTAGAGACTCCCTATTTCTATTTTGAGTTGGACATCACTGGGTTTAAAGCACAGGAAAAAATAGCCTGCTCCAAGTTCACATTAGACCAATTCACTCAATAAGGTGTCTTTTGACCTCTCCTCTATGAAATCAGGTACATTAAGTCTCTTATAAAGTGCCTCTTGGGATATGATAGGGTTTTCTCTCTTTACTATATAAGTAAGAGAGGCAGAGAAATGAAATGCCAATAAAAACAGTTAATATATGGGAAGTGATTTGCAAACTTTAAAATGCTATCTATGTAACTATCTCATTCAATTCTCACCACCCTCAGGTAAATACTTAAAGTGTTATTAAACAATTCACAAATGAGGAAATAGAGTCTCAAAGAAGTGACCTGCTTATTGGTCACATGGTGAGCCTCAGAAATGGGTTTCAAACTTAGGTACTTTCTGACCAGCTTTGATGTCTTTGTGTCAGAGATCATTACAGACTCTGTGTAGTACTTGATGATCAAACTTAGCTCAAGGAGGTCACTTAGAGAAAGTCCCAAAGTAACTACATTAAGATGAAAGGGCAGAGGGAGGAGGCAAAGTCTAGTTCAGAAGCATAGCTAAGCATAGTGGAAAGACTTTTAGACCAAAAATTGGGAGAGATTCTGATTTCAGTTGTACATTTGATCTTTATGGGGCTGTGTGACCATAAGCAATTATATAATCTCTCAGTTCTCAGATCTTTATTTGTATAATGAGGATAATAATAATATCAAAAATACCCCACACAAAGTTGTGCTCAAAATAGATAATCATATAGAAACATATTCAGATAATGTTTGTCCTCCATTTTCTTTTTTTAGAAAGATTTTATTTATTTTGAATTTTATAATTTTTCACAGTCTTGCTTCTCTCCCCCGACCCTCTGTAGAAGGCAGTGTGTTAGTCTTTACATTGTTTCCATGGTATGCATGCATCTTAGTTGAATGTGATGAGAGAGATATCATATCCTTAAGGAAGAAACATAAAGTATAAGAGATAGCAAGATTACATAAGATAAAGGTTTTTTCCCTTCTAAATTGAAGGTAATAGTCTTTGGTCTTTGTTCAAATTCCACAGTTCTTTCTCTGGATACGGATGGTATTCTCCATTGCAGTTAGCCCAAAATTGTCCCTGGTTATCAGTCTGATGTTTGTCCTTTATTTTTTTAATTGTTTAAATTTTTTTAGGTTTTTGTAAGGCAAACGGGGTTAAGTGGCTTGCCCAAGGCCACACAGCTAGGTAATTCTTAAGTGTCTGAGACCGGATTTGAACCCAGGTCCTCCTGACTCCAGGGCTGGTGCTTTATCCACTATGCCACCTAGCTGCCCCTTGTCCTTTATTTTCAAAGAAGACCATGACATCAGGAAGGTCCATGACAAGCACGTGAATTGGATCTGAGTGAGGGGATGTTGTGCTAAGTTACCAGCTTACTTTCTCCTCCAGAACCATCTGGGTCCAGTGGCCATATATGAATAAATATTACTGGAGATAGCCGTGGATGTGAGGTAACCAGGGTTAAATGACTTGCCCAGGGTTACACAGCTAGTAAGTGGCAAGTGTTTGAGGCTGGATTTGAACTCCTGTCCTTTTGAACCAAGGCCAGTTCTCTATCTACTGTGCCACCTAGCTGCCCCATATTTTCAGATAGACATTACATAGATATAGAAATGTTAACCATTATATACATACACTCATACATTGCATCTCTACACACATGTAAGTCATCTGGATGTATCTATAATCCATATGCTTGTGTGTAGTTCATATATGTATAGTCCAAGGGGAATGGATAATCAGATCTGTAATTTTAGTGGTGAATATAAATGTGAATAACTAATCACCTGTTCTGCAATGTAGTCTTAGAGAGTCCCCGGGAATTACCTGTGAGAGGGCAAGTGACTTGTCCAGTATCTCATAGCCTGTATAGATCAGAGGGTAGACTTGAAACTTGGTGTTTCTGATGTCTAGGCTGACACTATTTGCTTCATCATTCTGGAGTGTGTGTGTGTGTGTGTGTGTGTGTGTGTGTGTGTATGTGTGCAGAATGCACGTTAATTTGTTACAGTAAGTGTCTTGTAGGTATTTGTGTGTCCTTATGCCTGGGCACAAGAGGCTGGTCTTTTTCACTTCTCCTGAATAAACTTCAGCTAGACTTTTCTCCAGGGCCAGAATCATCTTCCAGGAAAATAGTTCTCTTTAAGTGGCAGCAAAACTTCTCTCCCCACAGTTGCTAGCTCCCTGAAATTTTACCATTAGAACTTCATTCCTTTGGGTTTTGGAGGCTTTTAGATCTTTCAGAATCTCCTATTAAAAATGTAGATACTCCTGGGACTCCTTCCTGGATAGATAGATGGAAATGCAAATACTCTGAGCTGCACTTAGCTCACATCTTATTGGGGGTTAGTTGACAGCTAGTTGAGAATAGGATTGGTGATGCTTTGGTAGTCCTGGGAAGGAGGCAAGTGGGGGAGGGTGGACTCCAGGGGCCCTAAGATTGAGGACAGGACAATGAAAAGAAAGATAGAAGCATTTAGAAACACATCTTGTCCATTTTGCAATTTTGCTGAGGATTGGGTCTGCACAATTACTCTTTATTCATTTTCCCTGCCTCCTCCCCTACCTTGTTTTCTAACCCCACTCAAAAAAACTTGGGGCAGAAGTTTAATTTATGCTGTGTCCCTTCTTTTCATCCCTGAGGTTGTCTCCCCAGTGGTCTCTGGTTGAGGGGAAGGGAAGGCAATTAGTTCATCTTTTTCTGACAGACTTCCTTATAGCAATCACTGGTTCTGCTACTCTCTGGCTGTGTATCTTTGTGTGTGTTGTTACTTTGTGGGACCTCAGTTCCCCTATCTGTCAAATGAGAGGGTCGAAATAGAGTTGGAGTTCCAGAGGTGGATATGGGTGGGTGATGGAGTCTTCTGGCAGTGTGGTAAAGTTTATGGACCCTTTCTCAGAATGAATAAAATAAAATATATATGATTACAAAGGAAACCAATCATATTAAAACACAGTTATCAAAACATTTTTAAAAATGCAACAAAAAACAAAGCACACTGACCCCAAGTCAAAAACCTTTGGATTGATGATCTACTTAGAGGCAGCTGGCTAGGCCTGGAATCAGAAAGACCTGAGTTCAGATCTAGCCTCAGACACTATGTGACTCTGGGTAAGTCACTTAACTTCTTTTAGTTTCATTTTCTTCAATTGTAAATTGAAGTAAGAGCATCTACCTTTCAAAGCTGCTGTAAAGATCAAATGAGATAATATTTGAAGGAACCTTAGCATAGTGCCTGTGCTAGGTAGTAGCATTTATTCTTTTTTCTTCCTCCTATTACATGGAATCTTTCAGTAAGGTAAGTTCAAATCTAGCTGCAGTATGTGTGATCCTAGGCAAGTCATTTAACCTATCTATGCCTCAGTTTTATCTTCTTTAAAATGGAGATAATATACCTACCTCACAGGATTATTGTGAAACTCAAATGAGGTAATATTTCTAAATTGCTTTGCAAACTTTAAAAAAAAAACACATAATTGGGGCGGCTAGGTGGCGTAGTGGATAAAGCACTGGCCTTGGAGTCAGGAGTACCTGGGTTCAAATCCCGTCTCAGACACTTAATAATTACCTAGCTGTGTGGCCTTGGGCAAGCCACTTAACCCTGTTTACCTTGCAAAAAAAAAAACCCTAACCACCCCCACATAATTCCTAATTCTTATATAAATGCTTGAAATTTTCTCCAAATTCTAGCATCTTCCCTGAGTATCTTGCATTTAATTATCTTCTTTTCACTAATATTTATTCTGTTTATGTATATTTTGTATATCTTTATATAATATATACTATATAAACAATAAAACATTAGTTATCATGTTCCAGGCATTGGGACACAAATATAAAGAATGAAACAATTTCTACTCTGAAGCAGCTAACATCCAAAGGGATAGACAATTGCACCCCCCTCCCCACTCATTGTCTTCCCCATTAGACTGTAACTTCCTTGAGAATAGGGCTTGTTTCATTATTTGCATTCGTATCTTCTGTCCTAGGCAATAGTAGGCACTTAATGTGGGATGATTGATTGCTGGATCTAAACAGTCTGTTTTAATCTTAAATTTTATGGATTTGCGTCCAGGGTCATCTCCAGTCACCCTGATTCATATCTGGCCTCTGGACCCAGATGGTTCCAGAAGAAAAAGTAGAGCTGGTGACTTAGCACCAACCACCCCTGACTCAAATCCAATTCATGCGCTTGTCATGGTATCACTTCTTTGATTCATAGTCTTCTCCGAGAATGAAGAACAACCATCATCATCATCAATTTTATGATCTTATTGCTCTTACTCTGGTCCCTTGTGATGCTCTTCTCCTTTTCTACCTACCTCAGAGAAAGTGCTTTTGTCATCTTTCTATACCTGGAGAAACAAGCCTATAACTTTATGTTATACCAAGCTTTGAGGTCTAAACTGACCTTGCAAGTTAGTGTGATTATCTCAGACAGAAAAATTCAGGCACTGAGAAGCATAATAATGATAATAGTTATGATGATGATAGTAATTATCATAATAATCCCTTGCACTTATATTATGCCTTTCTTCCAAAGAGCTCAAAGCACATTTGCATCTCTGATCTCTGTCTAACCCTGGGAGGGAAGGATAGATTGTTCTACTCATGTACTACCAGTAGGGAAACTGAGATATTCATTTACCTAATCTATGACCCCCACTCTCATACACACACACACACATATACAAAGATGGGTCCTATGTCGCACATCCTGTTGACTTGCCCCTGCAAATTAAAAAGACCAAGGTGCCTGTTCCACTGCCTTTTAATCCTCTGCTGTTAAGTTGAACAATAGAAGGGAATGAGGTCTTGATTAAAGACTTCCACTCTCTTCTGCTTTTCCTTTATCTGCTAACCTTTCTCCATGTACTTATAAGGTAGGTATTTGGTTTTATTTTCTGCTCAAAACTCTTCAGTCACTCTCTACTGTTTACTTGCATGGTTTGGTTTTCTTTGTCCAATAATTTAGACCCTATTGTAGGCATCAAGGTGGCCTTTAGTGGATAGAGTACTGGGCTCAGAATCAGAAAAAATTCATTTTCTTGAGTTCAAATCTGGCCCTAGACACTTAGTAGCTATGTGAGCCTAGTCCATCACATCCTCACCTCTTCACTTTCCTCACTTGTAGCCAGTCTCTTGCCAATACCTGTCAATGTGATCTTTGAATGTGCAAGTTCTTCCCTCCAACACTGATTGTTATCAGACCATTCCTAGACATTTGCAGCAGTCTACAAGATCAGAGATGTAAATGTGTTTGGGCCTCCCTATTCTAGTTCATCCTCCACTGTTACCAGTGGTTTTCCTAAGTACAGATCTGACCACATCTCTGCTCTACTCCATAAACATCATTGTGGTCCTCTTGGAGAATAAAGGACCACCATCACCATCACCACCATCAGCTCAATAAACACTACTGTTTCTTTATCAACTCCAGAATCAAATATGAAATACTGTATCATCCAAAGGGCTCTATAACCTATCCCTCCTCCACCTTTCCAGTCTTTTTATATCATACCTATTCCCATCACTCCCCATGTACCCTACAATGCAATAATACTAGCCACCTTGCTATTCCTTGAATAAGAAACACCATTTCTCTACTATATATTTTCACTGTCTATCTCCCAAGTCTACAGCACTGTCCCTCTTTCTCTGTCTCTTGCATTCCCTGGCTTCCTTTAAGTCCCAGCTAAAATTCTGCCTTCTGTTTAGCTTGTTTATATTTTGTTTGTTTTTAGTTGTTTGCATATTGTCACGTTGCCCCAGCTTTTAGAGACCAGAGACTATCTTTTGCTTTCCTTTATATCTCCAGCACTTAGTACAGTGCCTGGTGAATATTCATAAATGTTTATTGACTTGCTGGTTTGCCATGAATCACATAGGGGGTGTCTGAAGCTGGATTTGAACTCAGGAAGGTGACTCTTCCTGGTTCCACGTACCATACTCTTATCTATTTAGTTACCGAGATGCCCCAAGCACACAGTAGGCACTTAATATACAAAAGAATGAAACTGTTTGCTCTGGGCAGTGGTTATTGCACCTGAAAGGCATATGATCCAATATGATCATGAGCCATGTTCCTAGTAGGCTCCAGTAACTATTAGAAGCAAAATGACCCCCTAGTGTTAGACCTCTCTTCTAATTTTCCCTTCTGGTTGTTTCCTAGGTGGAAGAATGAGAACGGGCAGCTCCATTCACTGACACTGCTGATTATCTCCAATTTATCCTGTACATATCTTATTTGTACAAAGTTGTTTAGCTGTAGTCACTCCACCATTAGACTATGAGCTCTTTGAGAGCAGGGACTGGTTTGGTTTCCTATGGTTGGTCGGTTTTGGATCTTTCATTGTATAGCCAATGCTTAGCATAGTGTCTAGACTATAGTAATCAGTTTATAAATGTTGCCTCGATAACTCCACGAGATAGACAAATGACCAATGAATGATATTCATTGGGTGGGATTAAGAGGAAACCAGACCATGAACAACAGCGAAAAGAGCAAGGATTGGGGAAGAAGATCAATGTCAAGATTGCCCAGCTTCCTTGTCTCATGTGAGATATTGCTAGTAGCTTTCTAGGAACTAGGAAAGGCACAACACGCTGGCCAGTTCTATTAAATGGAGCAAATCTCTCTGGGTTCGGGTGCCTCAGGGTTCCCAGGAGGGGCTTCATCTGCCATTGTCTTTTGGGGGCGGAGGCTTGGCGGAGTTAGGAAGAGGAGCTCTCTTCTCAAGGGAGGACTTTCCTTGAAAGAAATCCCTTTGTGTCACATTGAAGGTTTTCTTACTTTCATGTGGCAAATGTGTCTTGGCAGCTCACTACATTGCTTTGAGTATGTCATTAAATTGGGTATTTGTGGAAGGGGATTTTCCCAGCCCTTGAGGTGGTGGTGGGGTGTTCTTCCATCTAGTCCTGGCAAGGCACATGGGGGGTCACTTCTAGGTGGGGAGAGGATGAATCATCACCAACTTAAACTGGGGGAGGGAGGCAGAAGAGGGAACAAAAATAGGTGCTCTCTCTTAACTGGAGCCCTGCTTTTCCACTTAACTGGAGTTTCTGCTTAGCAATTTCAGGGCAGTCAGCAGGGAGGGGTTGGGGGGGGTGGGGTGGGGAGGCAGAGAAGGACTGGGGAAAAAATTCCACCCGCCCGCCCGTCTGGCAAGAGTTCAGAAAGCTCTCCAACTCACACATCTGGTTCTTATATTTCAAAGTTAATTAGTCATATTGAGACTGTCTGAAGATAAATTTATCATCCAGAAAAAACACAAACAGTTTGAAAAATGAAAGGAAGTGAGGTGACATGGTTTGACGTTTAAATAAATCATTTTAACATGATTAAAAAACTTGTCCTGTCTGACACCCAGCACTTGGGTACTTTGTAAAGACTTTTTGACAAAGACAAGTCCCTGTTTGGTATACAAAGCCCACGCCATTCAATTACGCAGAATAATCTTTGGCCAATTACTTTTCTGAGTGACTACTGGGGAGTGCCGGCTCACACACAGCTGGACCTGCTGCGGCTCTCTGTGGTGGTGGCTGGGCCGCAGGGGCCTCGGACTCTGACTCACCCGCTATCTGGGGCTGTTTAGTCAGGCAGGGTGGGAAGGGGAGAGGGAGAGGCATCCAGGGGAAGATGCTGTAGGCGGTGGAAATGAAATGTGTTGCATTCAGGACAGGGCAACCCTTCCTGTGCCCCCCCCCCCCCAAACTGGTTGGTTTAATTGGGAAGGACCTGGAGGGCTGACTGGTGTGGGGAGCAAGGAGGGCTGGAAGAAGTGAGCACATGGCTTGGGTTTTTCTTTCTGAGAAGTGAGGCTAGCTTCAAAGCTCTCAACTCTCCTTCAAGTCTCTCTTCAAGTCCCAGCTCTCCTTCATTAGATGGCTGCTAAGCTGGTCGGAAAAGTCATTTCATGGCTTAAAAAAGGGACACTGGTTTTGTGAGGGAGAGAAAGAAGCATTTGTTATATGCCAATTCTATTTTAAAATATTCTCTCATTTGATTTTCATAGCAATCCTAGAAAGTGCTACTATTATCTCTATTTTATAGTTGAAGAAACTGAGGTAGACAGAAATTAAGTGATTTGCCCGGGATCACATGACTAGTGTCTAAGGTTGGATTTGAACTCAGGTCTTCCTGACTCCAGATCCAAAGTTCTAACTACTGCACAAGCTAGTTGCTGAGAACTTGGATTCAAATCTAAGTACTGTCATTTGTTATTATTATTATTATTATTATTATTATTATTAATTAAATAGCTACATTTATCAGGGCTTTAAGGTTTGTGAAATTCTTGCTATATTTTATTCCATTTGATTGGGAACTAAATGTAATGATTATTTATTACTCATATGATCTTAGGTAAGTCCCTTCTCTAGATCCCAGTTTCTTCCTCTGTAAAATGAGGCTTTGTACTAAAATGACCTTCTCCTTCTAAAATCTATCATCCTTTGACCTAAAAATGCTTCCAAATGTCAGAAGACTATGTTCTTTCCATATTCCAGGGGCAAAGATGAGGGCTATGGGTTAGGATTCTACAGTCTGTGTAGCCAGGGGAAAAGTTTCATAGATTTGGAGTTGAGAGGTATACTTAATAAATTATCCAGTCAAGGTGGTGTAGTAGAGTATTGAGCCTGAAGTCAGGAAGGCTTATTTTCCTGAGATCAAATCTGACCTCAGACACTTATTAGCTGTGTGATGTTGGGCAAATCACTTAATTTCTTTCTTTTTTTTCTTTTTTTTTCTTTTTAGGTTTTTGCAAGGCAATGGGGTTAAGTGACTTGCCCAAGGCCACACAGCTAGGTAGTTAGTAAGTGTCTGAGGTCAGATTTGAATCCAGGTACTCCTGACTCCCGGGCCAGTGCTTTCTGCACTGTGCCACCTAGCTGCTCAAATCACTTAATTTCTATCTACCTCAGTTTCCTCATCTATAAAATGAGTCAGAGAAGGAAATGGCAAACCACTCCAGTATCTTTGCCAAGGAAACAACAAATGGGATCAGTAAGAATCAGACATCTGAAAAATGAGTTAACAACAACCAATACCCTTAGTTTACAACTAAAGAAACCAAGGCTGAAGAAAGGGAAATGACTTACTCAAAGTCACATAGGTAGTTACTAGTAATGATGGGATTTGGTTCCAAATTGAATGAACTTTACATTAAGCCATACTGACTATGTGTTAAAAAATTACTATTTTCCTGGGCTCTACTGTGTCTAGAGGGAGTGATAAGAAGGTTAAAATCTTCAAAATGCTGACTCCAAAGCAGATTATTCTTAGTAGCTCTTTTTGAGTTTCCATCAATGTACCAACTTGGAAGCCTACCTACTTACCCCACCAGACTATGTGACTTGGTTTGTGTTTTATCCCAGAGCAATATAAAGGTCCACTGGAACCAATATCTTTGTTGAGAAGCTGTGGAGTAAAAGGTGAACCAAAAGTCAGAATGCTGGAATCAGGGGCAGAGTCATGTGAGGCTGGGGAATAAGGAAAGAACATGAGGATGATGGACCCTGAAAGAATGGTGTCATGATAATATAGGACCTCCTCCTATGGGGAAGAGAGATGGTTTTGGGGCCTCATCTACCCCCAGAGGTTCTCCAATGAGTGTGTACATCATCTTGCCTCTGTGTCCAAAGGTAAAGCTTTGATCATCTCATTATATAACTCTGGACCAGACATTTCTAGACATCTCAAGGCCTTCCTAGGTTGTGCCCAAGGTCAGGTTGCTCTTGGGAGATTTCCCCACATGCCTTTCTGTCTGTTCTTTGGTTTGGTTCCCATTGAAGGACTAGAGTGATGTAATACAACATGAAAGTTTTCTCCTATTAGCAATTTGGTCTCATCACTTTTGCTAATAGGATAACAAGAGGTGCTGGTTATGGTGCAAAAGTCTCATCAAGTTGGTAATTTTCACTGTAACATGTTAGCAATCTGTCACTATTTGTTTCCAGTAATACTGTGCAAAAGTCTGATTAGATCAGTGGCTTTCATTTCTAGCCACATGATCAGACCTCTGTCTCTCTCTGGTTTGGCCAGTCTCCTTTTTAGTGTTTCTCCACCTCTGTCTTTCTCTCGATTGCCCTTTCTCTGGGAGGGACCTTCTCAATTCTCTTCTTCCTTCCCTTTTTTTCCTTTTCCTTCCCCCTCCCTCTTTCAGTAAGTACACTGGAACAGTAAGACCAGAAGACCTGGATTCTAATTCTGGCCCTGCTTTTCAGTGACCTAAGGTAAGTCATGTCTCCTTTTTTGGGTCTTTGTTCCTCATGTGTAAAAAGAGGGGACTGTATGAAATGATCCCTGACAGCTTTAACATTTTCTCTGATTCTGTAATGGGTTTAGATTAGTCACGCATCATTTTGACCTTTCTTGCCTCTGGACATCATTCACATAGGCTATCCCTCATGCCTGGACTGTAATCATCCCACCTCTCTTGAGATAAACTAGACAATCTCTATTCCAATTCTGAGACTGTTATAATAATTTTCTCTGCCCTCAATGAGCTCTGACTGTAGAATTTACCATATTTGATTGGAAAGAAACATTCTGTGCTAAAGGAGACCTTCTGCACAAAGTCAAATGTTAAAACCTTTTGGGAATGTATTGCTTCTCAAGATCAAGGCCCCAGTGAGTTCAGGGACTAATACCCACCCCCATATTCTCTAGGACTTCTTTTTCCCAGGAAGGGCAATCAGAGTTCTAAAGCCTGGATGCTTCTAGGAGTTGAGTCATCCTATCAGCTGAGGTTGCCCAGCCTCTGGGGCCTCACCAGACCTCCAGAGCTTATCAGGGGAAATCAAGAGATGCTTACCCTTAGAACCCTGGGCTGGCAGATGGAGAGGGCTCTGCTAATGGTCTTCTGTCTAGGCAGCAGCTGTCAGCCACAGGAGCCTGGTCCATAAATAGCTATCTCTGGGCAAGGTAAATCACTCTTGTTTTCTCCATAGCAGCTTCAGGGTGTCTGTCCTTCAGCACCTTTTGGCACAGCTTCTAGCAAAGACAAGAGCAATCAGGGTAGAAATGGCTCCTTTTCCCAGTGAGTTATTGGAACCAGGCTAGCAGCATGGCATGGGAGCCATCCAACTGATGCTTTGGAGTTACAGGAGATAGCTTCATTGTGAAAGCCAGTCTTTATGTAATGAAAGTCCCGGCTTGGAAATTAAGAGATCTGGGTTCTACCAACTCGTTGTGTAGGGGAAAGAAAAATGAACATCGAGTGTTAGGATGGATCAGCAGTTGTAGATTGGGAAGAATCCATGGTATCTATGCTTCATTTTATATATAGGCCCAGAGAAGGTAAATGACCTGTCAAAGTCATCAAACAATAAGCACCAGAGATGGGTTTGAATTTGAATCCTCTGATATCAGAGTCCTCTTTCCACTGCCATGTGCTGCCTAAATTTGGATATCAGTTCTACTCTCTACTCTCTGTGTCACCTTGGGGAAGTCATTTCTCTTTTCTGGGCCTCAATTTCCTCATCTGTAAAATGACAGGGTTTCACTAATCCTCATGAGCCTCTCCTGGTCTAAGAATCTATGAGGCTGTTCTAATGACTCCTTTACCTGGTTTATCTCATTCTGTTACCTTTTTGGCATATTAGTTTTCCATCTAGTACCAAACCAAGAGGACAAAGAAGGATTGGAATGCTCTCCCTAGATGTGTGCTCCCATGAGACAGAGCAGAGGCTGCCAGGTGGACCTTGGGAGAAGATAGGCTAATGTTCTGGTTCAGAAATCCTCTAAGACAGGGGACTTAACAGTCATGAACCAAACCTTTGGTGAGTGGAGTGAGAAAAAAATCAACAGCTAACAGACCTAGTGCAGAAGTTTGGATGTTTAGTGGGTAAAATGAATATTTAAATTCTTGCAGAAAAGGAGGGGGGTGGGCCAGGAAGAGAAATATTTGACTTTGGTTTTAGTTAGAGCTAAGAGGCTTGTGCTCCCATTTTTTTCCTGTCAAAACCTTCCAGCTAATTGTCCAAAGCCTCCTTGATTGCTTCGGGGGAAACCGCCAGCCTGCCTTTGAAGCCTCTGAACAGTCTCATCATGCTTTGTTGCATAATAAACATTGCTCACATGGATAGACATATCGTTATCCCTATAGTCCTGAATGAAGGGTGGAGTCAGCTCTTTGACAAAGGAAGGAACCATCGCCCATTGCACAAGCTCTCCCCTATCCCCCTCACCCCACTTGTTCTTGCTAAACTTGGGAAAGGTCAGAATTCTGAACCACACCAGCTTCAAGACTATTCAACCCCACTCCAGGTCACTTGGCCTCCAACTCTGTCTGTCTCTGTCAATTAATTCCTTTTTTGATTATTTCATGTGTCGACTGCTTGTTCCTATGTTATCTTACTTATTCCATGGGACACCATTTTCTTACTTAGTTCAAAAGATCACAGGATTTGGAAATGGAAGAAACCTATGAGGTCATCCAGTGCTGTTCCCTAACTTTAGCAAGGTCCAGAAAGGGGGAAATGATTTGATAACCAAGTAATAAGAGACTCAGGATTCAAACCCAGGTCATCTGATTTCTTACCTAGTACCCAGTCAGAGGAAAAGCATGTGCTGGGAATAAGGAAATCTAAGCCTTTAGTGCCATCTAAGTCACTAACTTAGTGATCTTAACTAAAAGTATCAGAGGCATCAACTGACATGAAACTTGGCTTGGTCTTTTTAAAAAATTTACTTTATTCTAAACTTAAGAAGTAAAATAAGTTTTTGCATAACATAGTAGAATAGAAAAATAGGTGATTGCATGTGAAACTGTAAATCTATTATGTACAACTTGTTATTCCTTTTAAATATGGGACAAAGTTATCATATAGCTTTCTTTTATCCCACCTTCTTTTTCTTTCCTTCCTACATACTCACATACACACATATATAAATGTATATATATAAATGTAAACCACACTATGCATGTTTATTTATCAATTCTTTTTCTAGATACAGATAGTATCTTCCTTCATGTGTCCTTTGTAAGTAATCTGGATATTGAAGTATTCTTAAGTTCTAAATCTTTCTAGGCCTGAGGTTTCTCATCCATCAAATGATAATAATAACATTTGTCCAATTACTTTTTTTCCCCAGAGGTGGGGTCCTGAGAGTACAGAATATTGCATGTGCTGTCAAATTTGGTTAGTTTTGCTGAACTACATTTCCCTCCCCACCCCTCCATCCTCAACAACTTTTTTATTCTTTGTTACAAGAAATGATTCATTGAGTAGATAGGAGAAGGGAGTGATATTTGAAAGTGAAGGTGATAGAAAAGCAAAAGATTATTAAGAAAAAGTAAAAATGTAGTAATCAGTGAGTAAAAGAATCTTAAAAATACTTGCCTAGCTCAACTTAGAGGCAGCATCTCAAAGCTGGAAGGGACCTCAGGTCATTGGGACCAATCCTTACCCAAAGACGGAAAGCTCGAAAAATGTCTGATATTTCTTTGATTGGGCTCTGCCTGAAATGAACTTTCTCTTCCCTTCCACTTTAGAATTTTCTCCAAGTCTTACCCCAGCTTTGCCTTCTACACGAGGCCTTTCTTTATCACCCCATCTGCTGGCACCTCCTCCTTCTCATACAATCTTCTATTTTGTATATACCCATATATGTGCATGCTATTCTCCCCCTTCTCTCTCCCTGCACCCCCCCAGTCAGATAGGTCCCTGAGGACAAGAGTTGTTTCTCTTTTCTCAGTCTCTTAATATCCTCTAGCACAGTGCCTGGCCTATTGAAGGTATGTCTAAACAAATTCTTGTTGATTGACTGATCTGTAAGAAGGGTCTATCTAGTGTTCACTGGAAAGACTGAAAAATTCCAGCAATGATGATGATGTTGGTGAAATATGGACATACAATGAAGTGAAGATGTAATAACATTACAAAAATATTAGGAGTTCTCTAGATTGACAATTGATGATGTTGACAGGATACTTTAATGTTTACAAAAGTACTCACATTTGACTTTGTTTGGCCTTCACAACTCCATGAGGTAGGTGCCATGTGTATTTTTATTTATTATCCTTTTACAGATGAGGAAACAAAGTCCCAGAGAGGTTTAGAGACTTGCCCAAGGCAATGCAGATAGAAGAAAGTAGCAGAACTGGAATGTAAACCTAATGACACATCTGGTTTTCTTTCTGATGTATTGTGCTGTCTCAGGAACTTGACTGTTTTGTCTCCTAATTATTTCACACCTCTGATGTCTCCTGTGTTTCTGTAGCATCTATGGTTTGCACCACAGAATTATACAGATACTTTGATAGATTGGTGACCTCATCAGTTTGGGAGGCCTAAGCACGCCCGATCTGTGCCTTTTGGATTTTTATCTATAGAGCACCGGCCCTGGAGTCAGGAGTACCTGAGTTCAAATCCGGCCTCAGACACTTACTCATTACCTAACTGTGTGGCCTTGGGCAAGCCACTTAAACCCATTTGCCTTGCAAAAATCTAAAAAAAAAAAATAAGTTAGACACAGAGAATTTATCCAAAATGCTGGAGACCTTCCTTGCTTACTTCTAACATCTCAGGGGTATGAGAGAATACCCTGGCTGTCCGCTTAGCTGACTTTCAGTTTCATGTACAATCATCTTTTTTATTATACATGTTATGGAAATCCTGTTTTATTCCATAGAAGTAAAATAAATAAATAAAAAGGAAAGAATTATAAAGCATTTATGAAATAATATTGTATTTTGGAGAGTCTATGTGATCTAGAAGCTGAGGTGATGAACCTATTCAAAAGATCTGGGCTTCTCTCCTGCTTCCAACAGTTACTAGTTGTGTGAAACATGGGCCACTTAAAACTTCTCAGTTGCCTCCTTGCTAAAATGGGGACAGTGAGACACATTCCTATCTTACTCTGCTGGTATGGGCTTCAAATAAAACACATGTACAAAATACTTTGAAAACTTTTAAGAGTTTTCCAAAATGTTGGCACTTGGCTTTTGTCCAGGCTCATGACTATATTGATGTGGGACCCCCAATGTGGAAATTTCCTCCATGGATGCAGATTAACAACTGCTCTGTAGCCAATGTTGTCTTAGCGAATTGCCTGGAAACAGAGATTAAGGTGCTTGATCATGGTCATGTAGCAGGTTTGTTTCTCTCTCTCTCTCTCTCTTTCTCTCTCTCATTTTTTTTAGGTTTTTTACAAGGCAATGGGGTTAAGTGGCTTGCCCAAGGCCACACAGCTAGGTAATTATTAAGTGTCTGAGGCTGGATTTGAATTCAGGTACTCCTTGTTCCAGGGCTGGTGCTCTATCTATTGCACCACCTAGCTGCTCCAGCAGGTAGGTTTCAAAGGTTGGATTTTATCCTAGATCTTCCTCACTGAGACCAGTTTTCAATCCACTATGTGAAGCCAAGTAGTGCTGTGGATAGAGCACTGGTCTTGGAATGAGGAAGACTCATCTTCTTGAGTTCAAATCTGGTCTCAGACAATTTACTGCTTGACCCTGGGCAAATCACTTTACCATGTTTGCCTCAATTTCACATCAGTAAAATGAACTGGTAAAGGAAATGGCAAACCGCTCCATTGTCTCTAAAACCTTCAAATAGGGTTGCAAAGAACTGGACACAACTGAAATGGAAATAGAATGTTATTTCCTATCTCTTTTATAGTTATGATAGCTTCTAAAGGTTTGTTAACCTTTTGCATGTATTGTTTCATTTAGCTCTCGAAAAACCCTGTGAAGCAGATTATTACCTGGTGACCTATTAAAAGTGTTAGATTTGAAATAGATAGACAAATTCATATATTGCCTTAGATGCTTACTAGTTAGATGACTAAAGACAAGTCACTCAAACTCTAAGCCTCAGTTTCTGCATCTGTAAAGTGAATATGATAATAGCTTTTATCTCAAAGGGACTTTGTGAGAATCAAATGGGACAATATAGGTAAAGTGTTTTGGAACATTTGTCATTGTTATTGTTATTCAGTTGTGCCTACTACTTCAGGACCCCATTTCAGGCTTTCTTGACAAAGATATTGGAGTGATTTGCCATTTCCTTCTTTGACTCATTTTATAGATGAGGAAACTGAGGCAAATAGGGTTAAGTAACTTGCCCAAGGTCATACAGCTAATAAATATCTGAGGCAAGATTTAATTCAGGTCTTCCTGATTTCAGGTCTGGTGCTCTCACCACTGTTAGTTACTATCCTTATTCCCTTTTACAGGTGAGAAAACTGAGATTCAAAAAAATTAAATAATTGCCTATGGCAATTATTTATCAGAGGCAAGATTTGATCCAGGATCCTCTGATTCTTAATCTAGTGCTCTTTGTAAATCACTACTGGGTGAGGCAGCATACTTGATGCTGAGAATTCAAATCCAAAAGTGAAATAGATCCTATGGTCAAGGAGTTTACATTAGAAAGGGGAAGAAACATGCACATAGGAATAAAGTGAATACATGCAAAATATAAGTTAGGACAGTACTGGAGAGTGACCTGATCCTTCCTGGAGGGCCTTTAGTTTTTCCAAAGAAGCCCCAAGTTCAGAGTATCAGATCTCATGTGTTTGTCAATGCCTCCTTTCGTGGGCCTCTCCCTAGAGCAAACTCTGGTTGGGTTGGATTAGTCGAGACGTTCCAACACTATGCTCCACAAATTGCTAAGGAAATTATATCCCTGTCATATTTGAACACTTTGAAATAGGAAAGAATTACTTTATAAGGTTTTCCCTCCCCCTCCCACACTCCTGCCACCCCTTACTTTAAATGGTTGAAGTGAGCACAATGTTTTCAAGTAATTTCTTGCCACTAGATTCCGTGAAACTTAACTTCAAGTGTCTTTCCAGAGCCCTTCATAGAAAAGTAATTGTGTAATTAGCTATAAATTAGTAAAAAAAAATTATGCTAATTACTTCCAGGTGTGACATATTTTATGCTTAAAAACAAGGAAGAGAAATAAAGGGGCTGTCACCACGACTCTAAGCAAAGATTAGCCTGGGCAGTTTGACAGTCTGATGTGTGCATTTACTTAATATTATTTTTTTAATTATGTAATTTCTGAATAAGTACAAACAGACCTGAGAACAAAAGTAAAACAAAAAGGATCCAGATATTCATGAATACGTTGGTATTTATACATTTATTACTATATTAATCAGAAGAAACTAAAGAAGGGTTTACTTCTTATTTATCTTTTCAAATACATAGTGGAGAGGGAATGTGAGAACTGGGGGAAAGGGATTTGAGAGCTGGGGCAAAAGAAGGTCATCTGGGGCAAAGGGTGGTCAGAGAGGTCTTTAGGCTTTTTGCTGAGGTGCCTGAAAGTTAAGTTATTGATCTGTGATCTTGTTCCTGCATAGGAATACATGGATAACCCCTCCAACCAAGGCAGATATAGCTTATCTTGGTTTTTAGTAGATAAATTCTAGAAAGTTGCCTTGAAGCCTAGAGGCAGAATGATTTGCTCAGATACTGTATACATAGTTAATAAATGTTGGAGGGAGGTAAGATTTGATTTCAAGATTCTTGATTGGTACTCTAGTTATTTTCTAACTGCCTTTACTTCATGCTAGTTCACGCTTGGGACTAGCAGAGAGAGCCTTGCCTTCTGGCCCATAATTATTTCTTTTCACCTTCTCTAAATTTCCTGATAGAATGATTCCACAATGATTAAATACCTACTATGCACATGTCTCTAGGAATATGAAGATTAAGTATTCAGTCTTTCAGAAAATGTTTATTAAATCACAGCTTTGTGAAGAATCATGGAGAGATTCAAAGTTTAGATGAAATATAGTTCCTGCTGTCAGGAATCTTACAGCTAGCAAAGGGATAGCACAAAAATATACATGACATTGTATGATGATGATGATAGAGTTAGCTCTTCTCCACAGTACAATGATCAAAGACAATTTTAAATGACTTGTTTGGAAAATACCATCCACATCCAGAGAAAGAACTATGAAATCTGATTGCAGAGACAGAAATACTATTTTCACTTTTAAAAATTCGTTTTGTTTTTTTCCTTTCTCAGTTTTCTCCCTTTTGTTCTGATTTTTCTTTCACAACATGACTATTATAGAAATATGTTAAACGTGTTTGAACATATATAACCTATATCAGATTAATTGCTGTTATGGAAAGGAGGGAGGCAAGGAAAGAAGGTGCAAAAATGTGGAACTCAAAATCTTACTAAAAAAAATCAGTATTGAAAACTATCTTTACATGTAATTGAAAAACAAAACCCTATATAGATAAATGCATCAGAAAGTTGCAAATCTTTGTGAACCTTTCAGGTATTTTGAGGTCTGGGTTACCTATTAGGACATCGAAGGAAGATCTCATGAGACAGACAGATATACATTCTATCCCCCTCAGTCTCAGCATCTGGAGTGGGGTCTAATCTCCATTTATACTACTTGGATCTTGAGGAAAGGGAATGGGACTAAGTTCACAGCTTAGAAGTTCTAAGTCTAAAGATTCTCCTGCTCAACTTTGACTTGAGTCCCAGATACCCTGTTTTTTCAGGGCTCCCTTTTTGGTATGGTCTAGAATGCTGCCTCCTTGGTTATTCTGTCCAGAATCCAGATTCAGTAACTCCATCCCCCCACCCCCGACCTAGAATGGAAAATGATAAATAAAACAAAATCCAATCCCTAAACCCTCTTCTTAAAGTTTCAGCATCTAAAGAGAAAGTGGGAAGATAGTTCTTTCACCCACCCAGGCATTATGACTAAGCAGGAGTTTTGGTGAGAGAGAGAGAAAGAGAGAGAGAGAGAGAGAGAGAGAGAGAGAGAGAGAGAGAGAGAGAGAGAGAATATATATATATATATATATATATATATATATATGGTGTATAATAACAATTTGTTGAATTTTGAGATATACAGCAATTGACACCCCCCCCCCCCATTTTTCCTTCTTTCTTTTGCTGCCACATAGTTAGATGCCTGGTTCTGGCATTGACTTTGTCTTCCCCCTTTTCCCCCTGCCCTCATGCATTCATTAGAAACTAAAATGTGAAGTATGTGGTATACTTGAATTTTTCAACAAACCTGTCTTCCTCTTCAGAGACCTGATATAGAAAGGACCTTGGGGGCATCTGGTTCAATATCTTAATTTTACTAATGAGGAAATCATGTAATGACTTTGGTAATATCTTGTCAAATAGCATAAAATAGTAGCTGAGCTGGGATTTGAATCCAGAACCTTTGGTCTTAGGTCTCGTTTTCACTTTCCACCTTGTCCCTAAGGCCAGTTTTGAATGGATTAACATGGATTTTCTTGATATTGTTTCTACTATCCTCAAATCTCTTAAACAGGATCGCTAGTTAGCTGGACATCTCTTTGTTCTGCATTAATTCTTTCCTTTCTTTACTCTCAACAAAGGAAAAAACCAGGGAAATATGAAGTATAAGGAAACTATTTGTATAAACTCCAAAATAGAATGCCACCACCTCAACAATACATAGAGACAAATTTATCCCTAATTTTTATGGGGGAGGAGGAGAGGGGGAGAAACAGAACCAAGAAGGCTGACACTGAATGTGAAGTGCAGAGGCAAGTGGGTCAAGATCCAAGAACCCTCTGGGCTATGGGAAGAGTTCTATTAATGTTAGAGAAATGGTTTAATCAGTTAAGAGCCTCCAACAAGTCTAATTCAATTTCAATTCAATAATTTTATTAAATGTCTCCTATATATCATGCCCTGTATTGAATGCTCAGGATTCAAAGCTACCTTCCCTCAAGGTGTTTTCATTCTAATAGGGGATAACATACAAACAAATATATAAAATACAAACTTTATACAGGATAAACCAAAATAATTCAAAGAGGGAAAGCAGTGAAATTAAGAGGGGTGGAGAAATCTTCCTATAGAGTATGGGATTTTATATGGGACTTAAAGGAAGCCAGGCTGATCAGTAGTTAGAGCAGAGGAGAGAGAACATTCCAGGCAAGGTGGGGCAATCAGAGTAGATGAATGTCCAGACAAGAGACATGGAATGTCTTGTTCATGGAACAGTCAGTGTCAGGGGATCAAAATTCAAGTTTCTGTTTTTCTGGATTCCCAGAATCATCACTTTAGGATAGGAATGCATCTAGTCCAATGCTTTTATTTTACAAATGAGAAAGGTGAGGACCAAATCTGGGAAGCGTCTTTCTCACGTTTCTATAGCTAATAAGAACTTGGGTCTTCTGAGTTTTAGGCCCCAATGCATTTTCCATTTATTACAATTTCAGCTCTCAGTTAAGCTTTCCATACCATCCTCAGAATAAGGGGTATTTAGAGAGATGAAGAGCTAGATTTTTGTGACTTTGATCTCTCTCACTTCAATTAAAAATCTATTTAATTGGCAGTTTCATGAAACTGGGAATCAGATCTTAGGAAGCCAGGCTGGTCAGAAGTTAGAGCATTGCCCTTAGTCTAAGCATAGTGTTCTGCACAAAACCAAGTGATCATGTTTTTTTTTTTTTTTTTGCATTCAATCAGGAGGGAAGCCCTACCTCCCTGCCCTTCTCCAGATAACATTTCACAGAGTTGGTTTTAAAGAAGAGACAGCTGGGAATAGAATAATCCTGTCCTTCCTGGAGCAACTGCCAAGTTAGCTAGTGTGTGATGGAACACTGCTCTGACCTCTACCCTCCCATCTCCTAAGAAGCTGGACAGTAGATCAATTTCTGAATCACTTAATCTAAGCAGACACCGAGTATTTATAAATGTCCTGATGGGTAACTGAGTAAAGGTTCAAATCTTAATTCAATCAATTTGTAGCCATGTGACCTTAGGCAAGTCTCTGAAACTCAGTTATCTCATTGACAAAATTGGGATAATAATATATGTGCTGCCTACCTCCTTAGTATTATATGCTATAAATTAAATAAAACATTATATATTACAGTTAAATATAAAAATTAAAAAAGCAAATGAGGGCACCATTTCTATGTCACTTAAAAATGAATGGAAAATTATTTAGTTTCTGTTGTTTCAATGATGCTTCTAGTAAAATTTAAATTGTCCTCATGAAACTTCATTTTTAAGTAGGGCTAAGATTGGGGTTATGTTGGAGATAAAGTATCTCCAAGATATCTTTTTGTACATAACAAGTATACATGTAGCATTCCTCTTTGGCTCCTGTCCTTCTGCATGGTGTGGTTGGACTTTGAGTGTCCATGGGAACCCAGAAAGACAGTGAGCAAATAGAAGGACCAAGGTGTGGCCTCAAGGGAGAAATATTTCAAATAAGACTAAGACTCTAGGGACTGAGAGGGGATGTGACATACCTCCTGGCCATTGGGAATGAGAACTAAAGCACCTCAGGTCAGAGAGATTCCAGACTAGAATTAGGCTGCTATCTTTTCTTTTGAATGTATTCCCTCTACTTCTTGATAAACAAGTTGTAGCAAGATTTAGTAGCTGGAGACCTCTACTCTGGACAGGAATTCCAAAGTTTATGCTTCATGCCATAGGGCAGGAGTGAGAAATGTCTGACCCTTGAGATAATGCCTTTGAAATAATTTAGTCTGGCATTGCCATGGCAATTGCAGGTGGAACTTGAAATTCAATAAATCTAGGAGCTTTTATAGGGGTGAATTGTTTGACCAAATATAGCAGGCTAATTTTTAAGTTGATAATTTTGTATGTATAATATCAAATAATATTATAAATATCCAGATGGACCTTGGCAGAAAAAAGGTTCCCCAGCCCTGCTAGGGAGAAGGAACTGTGTTTTAGGTCTAGAGTTCTTTAGACTAGACCTGAAGGATAGTATATGCCAAACCCAGCAGGGAACTGGATTATTTTTTACTGCAACCAAGTCAATCACTTGTCCCTTTTCTACTTCTGGGACTCAGCAGAGGCCACTTGTTCAGGACCCTTCTATACCAGGGAATGAGTTGTTTAACACATTCAGCTATGTCCAAAGGGCTGTTAAACTGCATACCCTTTAATCCAGCAATACTCCTACTAGGGTAGTATCCCAAAGAGATCATAAAAAAGGGAAAAAAAAGATTCAGATGTTTAAAAATATTTAGAGCAGCTTTTCTTTGTGGCAAAGAATTGGGAATACCCATCAATTAGGGAGTGACTGAACAGCTTGTAGTATATGAATGTAATGGAATATTGATGTTTTATAAGAAATCATGAGTAGGATGATTTCAGAAAAACCTGGAAAGACTTAACATGAACTGATACTGAGTGAAATGAGCAGAAGAGGAAACATTGTATACATTAACATCACCATTGTATGATGATCAACTATGATAGACTTAGCTCTTCTCAACCATACAATGATCCAAGACAATCTCAAAAGCCTTGTAATGGAAAATACCAATCACATCTAGAGAAAGAACTGTGGAGACTGAATGCAGATGAAAGCATACTATTTTCACTTTTTTTTTTTTTTTAGATTTTTGCAAGGAAAATGGAGTTAAGTGGCTTGCCCAAGGCCACACAGCTAGGTAATTATTAAGTGTCTGAGACCGGACTTGAACCCAGGTACTCCTGACTCCAGGGCCAGTGCTTTATCCACTGCGCCACCTAGCCGCCCCCTATTTTCACTTTTTAAAATGTGTTTTTTGTTTTTCCTTTCTCACAGTTTTTTCCCTTTTGTTCTGATTCTTCTTCTACAACATGACTAATATGGAAATCTGTTTAACATGATTGCACATGTATAATCTATATCAGATTACTTGTTGTCTTAGGGAGGGAGGAAGGAGAAAGAGAAAATGTGGAACTCAAAGTCTTACAAAAACAATGTTGAAAACTGTCTTTACAAGTAATTGGAAAAAATACTATTAACTGAAAAAAAAGAAAGATATGTTAGGAAGTCCTCTACCACAAAATATTACTTTTAGCACACATTTTAAATCTATTTTGTAGGTATTTTCCAATTATAAGTAAATTTAAAAAAAACATACATTTTCATTTATCTTGTTAAATATTTTCCAGTTACATGTGGAAATTTTTTTAACATCCATTTAAAAAAATTTTTGGTCCTAAATTCTCTCCCTCCCTTTCCTGCTTTTCCCATCACCTGAGAAGATAAGCAACAAATTGGTTATACAGAACCAAAACATTTCTACGGTTTTTACAATGTACAAGACATGAGCCCCAGGCTTTATATTAGAGGACTTGAATTCAAGTTCTGACTCACTTCTTAGTACTTTCTTGCCTGTTTTATGGAAGAGCAGTTGTGAAAAACTCAGGTTATTTATGCATTTGGAATGGTGGCTTTTGTATTGTTTAGAATGTTGGGTGGGTAGTAAATGTTTAATTATAGATTATTTTTCCTAAGTAAAAAGCATAGAATGCAGTATCTAAGTCCATTGGTTTTATATATATATATATATATATATAATATATATATATATGTATATATATATATATGTGTGTGTGTGTGTGTATGTGTGTGTACATATTCATATATGAATAAATTTACAAATACATCTATGGATATCTATAAATCTGTCTATATTTATGTAGCTGATTCCATTATGCCATGACCACCTGACTATAGAATTCAGTGAAGAAGAGTTGTTTCTGGAGACATGATTTTTTTGTCAGAAGAATGGAGGCTGGAGAACTCTTTGTGATTGGTTAAATCCACACCATCCTTGCCCCTTCTACCAATCCATTAAGAAGATGGGGCTGGAGGAGAGAAGTTTGTTCACTGAGAGGCATAGAGAGCCTAGTGCTTCCCCAGCAATTCAGCTCAGCTGGGTGAAACTGGGAGAATGATCCTAGGATTCACCAGTGGTTTGAATCTTTTTATTGAATTGGATTAGATTAGTGGCTAGTGGTGGTCACCTGATTGTTGTTCCTTTGATTTTGAAGAGGATTCCATGACTTCAAGGGTGTCTTGTGTGTGAATTGGATTTAAAGGAGGCAGAGTTGCACAAAAGATCTCAGTCTAGAGGCAGGCCAAAAGTCAAGAAGACTGGGGTGATGGTCCAGGATGCAGGGGATGACCTTGACATCTTTGATATCTGACCAAGTTCTAAGTGTTCCACAGGGTCTGCTTCAGTTATCTTCATGACCTTTGGAGTAAACTGTTCCCATTCACCCATTCCTTGGGATAAGTCTTCCCATGCTTGGGTTAGATATCCTCTTAATTCATCTATTGGTATGAGGCCTTTTAGTTACCTTCAATCTGATTTAGCCTATCTGCTGAGATAGTTCTTCCAGCTGCACCTACTATACCTTCTTGGAACTACAGGTAAGAGTTGGGTGAAACATGAACATCAAAGGTGAATGAGCCGCTCTGTTGGCCTGGAACTTTCTCGAAAAATGGAAGTCCCAGGAAGAATTCACCAATGGGAGAAGGGAATGAGCATGGGGAGGGATACTTCAGAGGGAGGAGGCTCCAGGTGCTAAGGGAAGTTCTATCACACACAATAAATTACATATATTATGTGTATAATGTAATGCTGAACTTCCTCTAGCAGTATAGTTTATCACCCACTTTGCAGGTTATAGTATTAAGAGAAGTTGCCTGAAGACTCTGGATGCTAAGTTATTTGCTCAGGTCTATGTCACTAGTATGTACCAGAGTTGGGATTTTAATTTAGGTCTTTCAGACTCCAGAGTTAGCATTTAGAGGTTAGCTAGGTGGGGCAGGAGATTGAATTCTGGACTTGGACATCTTTTTTTTTTTTTTTTTTTTGCAAGGCAAATGGGGTTAAGTGGCTTGCCCAAGGCCACACAGCTAGGTAAATATTAAATGTATGAGACTGGATCTGAACTCAAGTACTCTTGACTCCAGGGCCAGTGCTCTATCCACTACACCACCTAGCTGCCAGAATTCTGGACTTGGAATCAAGAAGACCTAAATTCGAACTTAGCTCAGACAATTGCTAGCTGTGTGACCTTGGTCAGGTCACTTATTAACCTGCTTGCCTGAGTTTCCTCATCTATAAAACAAGGATTATAACTGCATTTACCTCCCAGGGTTGTTGAGAAGATTAAATGAGATAATATTTGTAAAGTGATTAGCGCAGTGCCTAGCATATTTTAAGCAATATACAGTATAAATATTAGCTGCTTTTATTATTTCTATCTGCCATATTTCTTTGTCTGTCTCTGTCTCTCCCCCTCCCTCTTCCTCTTTATCTCCCTCCATTCCTCTCCCCCTCTTTCTTCCCCTCATTCCTTTTGTTCCTTTTCCTCTCCCCACCTGCTCTTAATTTAGAGGGCATCTAGTAATGATCCTCTCATTTTATAGGTAAAGAAATTAAACCCCACCTCCACTCCAAGATGCCAAGTGATTTTCCCAGAATCACATGGGTAATAAGTAGTAAAGTCAGCACTTGAACTCAGGTTCTTGATACCAAGTCTGGGGCTCATTATACTTTGTGCACTGTAGAAATTTAAGATTTTATTTTATTTTTTTATTTTTTTGGTGCTGGGAGATTCCTGAATGCTTTTCTCTTGCCCAGTTGTAGAGGCGGATCCTGAACAAATGGTCTCTACTGAGCCACAGGAGTACAAAAAGGACAAATGACTGATCTTCCTTCCTCTGGGAGCTTATTAAGACCAGGATCAAAGAGCATTTGGAAGTTGCCTAGATCAAAAAAAGACGTCCTATGTCTAGCACCTACTGTACTGGTATTTCCTAGGGAGGCCTCAGAATCAGGTTTTCCATATCATCCCCTGATTAGGTTTTTTTCCAACAGCAGTTTTTCCATCTGCTTTCCTAGTTCGAAACCACCTTTATCTATGCCTTTAAAAATTAAGACAGCAGTTTCAAAGGAACTTGCCTCATCATTGCTTGAGCCATATGACTAAGGCAACACCAGAAAATTTTTTGAGACTTGTGAGAAATACTGACTTTGGGGGTTTGGAATTGAAGAGAACTTTGACTAGATTTCTAGATGATATTGTTTTGCTATTGTCCAGTTGTGTCTAACTCTGGACCATTTTCTTGACAAATATACTGGAGTGGTTTGCCAAAAGCAGAGGTTCAATGACTTGCCCAGGGATATACAGCTAATAAATGTCTGAGAATGCATTTGAACTCATGCCTTCCTCCCCATTTCCCCCAAATACATTTTGTTTATTCTCAATCCCAAGCCTTCTCTTAGGCTAGTTTGTATTCCTATCTGATCCTTCCTACTCAAATTCTGTTTATCCTTCAAGGCCTTTTATGTTGAGTCAGGGTTAGACCTTTAAGGATTTAGACTTCAAAGGACTTTAGAGATTAACTAACTAGTTCATCCTTAAAGATTAGCTAGTCATTTTACAAAATTGGAAATGGAGGCCCAGAAAAAGTGAACTTCCTTAATAAAGTATTAGAGTTGGAATTTGAAGCCAAGATTGGCTCCAAACAGTGTTCTTGATACTACACCACAGAGACTCTTTGCAGATGAGAATTACCGGTAAATACAGCAGATGAAGAGCCAGTGGGTTTGAAAGGGGGAAGAGTAGGTAGGGGCAAAAGAGGGAGGAGCATTTAATTCTATGGTTTCTTGCCAAACATTCTGAGGATTCCCTTTCAGGACCCTCCACAATCTGACCTGCCTTTACCTTATTGGATTTGTCTCATTTTATGTCCTTTCATGCACTCTGTGATCTAGTCAGATAGGACATTCATGCTCCATATATTTTCCTGTTTCCAGGCTTTTGCTCACACTGTTTCCTGTGACTGGAATGTTTTCCCTTTCTCACTTCATTTCTAGAACTCCTATGATCAAATGAGATATTTGTAAAGTCCCAGGCTCTGAAGCCAAAAGTTAATGTTTTCTCTACCACGAAACATTTATTTTTTTCTTAAAAATTCCATGTAAAATTTGAGCCCCCCCCCCCCAAATTCATCACCTGAAAGGAAGGAAACAAACAAGCATTTATTCAACACTTAATGCTTTACAAATATTATCTCAGTTGATCCTCACAATAATCCTGGGAGATGGGCACTGTTATTGTGGCCATTTTATGGATAAGGAAACTGAGGCAGACCTAAGTTAAGTGAATTGATCATTTTCTACCACATCCCTATCACATAGGAGTTTTTTCCATCTCTTTATAATTCATTTATTGTTATCTGTGCAAACTGTATTTTCTGCCCCTTCTTGCCTAGCACTCTGTAAGTGATAAGTGAACAGGAACTCATTTTTCTAACTTTGCATCTCCCTATCACTTGGCATTATTCTTTGTATGCAGTAGGTACATAATAAATATCTATTGGATTAAATTGAAAGAATGAAGGGAAAACAGTGGTGGCCTAAGAAGTCAAAGGTCAAAAATATTGTAGAGAGGGCAGCAGCAGGATATGAAATATCCTGGATTCATTAAACAGGTGCAAAAGTTAGGGTGAAAAGCAAATTGTCAGAACAAATGAGAGGTGTCAAGAAAACTGAGGAAGATCAAATGAAACCAAGAGGAAAGAATATTGATGGTTTTCTTTGCTTGCTGCATTCTCAGCCCCTGTATTACTTGATAGTGGATTTAATACATTCATTCTGAAATTCTTTTAACAACTATTTCATGTCTAATGTGTACAGGACCGTTTTTTTTCCTGTCTGGAGGGAGATACAGAATATCAGTGCCATGGCCCATGACTTCATGGAGCTTCCACTCTTGCAAGTCATCGATCTAGATGATCATGGCATGCAAATTTATAGAAGTATATTAGAGAAGTTCAAAGTTGTGCCATGTTAGGTCCTAGACATTTGCATAGCCATGTCTTCCTTAAGCTCTCTTATCAGGTAACTGTGAGTTCCATTAGGCATAGTTCTAATTTTACCTTCTTTTCACTGTCTTTCCTGATTGATCAAGTCCATGGTGATTTTCTCTGAACTCATACCATTTGTTCTATGTCTATTTTGGCTCCTGCTGATATTCATTCTATGTATGTGAATGTGTCTTTTCATCTTAACTATATTGTAAACTGCTAGCATTATGCTCTACACATAGAGGAAGCTTAATAAATATTTGCTGAGTAAATAGAGGTTTGGAACTAGTCTGCCCTTTCTTACCAAGGGTGGAGCAATTTAACATTTTTGTGGATAGGTTAATTATTGGTTCCTATATAAAAGGTTCATCCACTAAAGTTCTCCTTGAGTACTTTCCCTGATGAGGAGGTGACTCTGAGTTCTCAAAACCTAAGCCATTGCAGCCCATGGAATTATGGCAGACTAAACCAGAATGGTTTGAAAATTCATCTAGTGAATTTGGGGATCATCCTAAGTCCCTAGAGGTTGGCAGCTAAGGTTGGCACCATAGCGCACTGCCTGGAGTTAACAAAATCTGAGTTTAAATCAGGACTTAGATATTTTCTAGTTATGTGACTCTGGGCAAGTCACTTAACCTCAGTCAGCCTTAGTTTCTTTAACTGTAAAATGGGTAACATTAACAGTATTTAACTCCTAGAGTTGTTGTAATGTTCAAGTGAGATATTTGTAAAGTCCTAAGCACCTAATAGGTTCTTAATAAATCCTTCCTTCCTGAATACTTAATGACTTGTCATAACTTGATCAGACAGGGAAATCTGCCAAACAGAAGCCGTGGAGAGGGTCTCATTATCACCCATAGACAAAAGCTTTGTCAAATTCCCAGATCCTGTCAGAGAATCTCCTCAAAGTTGTAGAGATAAGCAATGGTTTTTGTGGCCCAAGGTTCTATCAAACAGAAGCTGTGGATAGGGGTTTCTTGTCACCCAACAGCCCATCTTTATAATGAATGACTGTATGAACTCTGTATATTCATGACACCACCCACTAAGCTTAGAGCAGGAGATGCTGTTATCTATGCTGGTTAGAGGGGTTGGCCAAATGGATCATGGTTTCTTTTTAGAATGTTAAAATATCTATAAGGCTTCATTTGTTCTAGGTCTAACATGGTGCCAGGAGGTAGTAGCATTTAAAATTTTCTACTGAATTAAAATCCAACCAACTTGTAATATTTAGGCAAAGGCTAGCAGTTCCTTCCCAATCAATGATCATCCACCTATTATGTGCCAGTTTGAAAATCATGAAGTTCTGAATGTACCAGGCTATACTGGAAAGAGTTCTGGAGTCAGATTACCTAAGTTCAGATTCCTGTTCTTCTTTTCCCCTTTCTGACCTTTGCCAAGTTGATTCCTCTCTGAGTCTTGGTAAAATGAGAGGATTGAAATAGATCATCTCTAAAGCTTTTTTCTAACTAACATTAAGTTCTATGATCACATATATATTGTTGAGTCTCTGGTGATGAGCCTCTCCTGTTATGGAATATAAAGGGTTGATAGCAACTAGGAGGTTTCCTGGCTGGCACATCTTTATCAAGCCTTTACTCAAAAATTTCCCTCTATTGCCTTGACTATTTTGGTTTGATTTTTCTGTTTCTGTTAAATTTTCTTTTTTATTTTATGTTTGTTTTTAGTTTTGCATTTAAGTTCATTAAATTTGGTTTTGTTTTGTTAAAAAAAAGACTTGATAGTTGTGACTTGGGAGAAGCTATCTAATCAAATAAACAATGCTGGTTTGTGGTCTCAATGGCAGAGACTGTCTTTTGCTTTTTTTTTTTTGTATCTCCAACACAGTGCAGTTTCTGACTCATAAGGAGCTTAATAAATGCTTACTGACTAGTGGATGTTTACTCTGGTTGCCCTACGGTGATCCAGTTGTGGCTACAGAGCTGCGAAAACACCAAAGGAAAGGACTGGAACAGTAAGCAGGTCTCAAGTGAGGCTGAAGTAGGATGAAACATCAGCAGCAAAACTAGATGGAATGAGGAATGGAAGAAAAAGGGCAAAAAGTCCAGGATTTGGTAATCAGGGAGTAGTCAGAAATATATAGAGCTCCTCCACTCATTCATTATGAAGATGGGCTGTTGGGTGATAAGGAGACCCTCTCCACAGCTTGTTTGGCAGAGACTTGGAACTCAAGAACCATTGCTTATCTCTGCATCTTTAAGGAGATGCACTGGCAGGCTTCTGTCTGTATATAAGTGGCATGACTTCCCTGTCTGCTCAAGTTACAGCAAGTCAGTAAGAACTCAGCAGCTGCTAAATCTTCTATTGCCTCATTATGGTGTGAAGGTGACCCTGAATTCTTGAAGGGTATAAAGTACAATGCAAGCTTCAGCAGGTCCTAATCAAGCTCAAAGGGCTTTGGGTTCAGCTAAAGACAGTCTGTGTGTCTATCCTCTGAGGGCCAGTCTATCAGGTTATGACTTTTTTTGGACTAGGAGAATTCTGTAAACCACCCACTAAGTCATGGTTGGGTTTTGATTTACATTGGTAGAGGACATAACTGCCTAGTTGAAATAATAGTTTTTTAAGAATTGAGTGATGCTTCTGCAGGGTTCTGGAAGGAACACAAAAGCTGATCTAGGGGAATTTAAGATGTTGTTGAAGATGGAAGTCATACACAATGCAACAGAAAAATGAATGTTAAACTTGCATAATCAATTGATACATAACAAACTTTTGTAGTACATTCAGGCTTAGGTGGTACAAGAATAAAGTGGCATTGATATGTAAAGCAGGTAGAGAGAAATGTGGTTATGAGTCTCAAGGAAGGTTTATAAAGGTTAAATGAATGAATAAAATGACATTTATTAAGCTAAACCTAAGCTCTCTGGGATAGAATTAAAAAAAAACCAAACATAAAAAAGGTCCTGTCTTCAAGTTGCTTACATTCTAAAGGGGGAAGGCAATACACAAGGGGAGTGGGGACCAGGGATTGCTATGTAGGTTTGGAAAGTTACAAGAATGGTGAGTAGAATCATTGGAAAGAAGACTGATATCCCTTGTGTAATAGCAATGGAGTGTCAGTAGTTTGATTATGGTTCCAGAAGATAAAAGGGAAGTAGGGATGGTTGATAGCATTCATCAGGGCAAAGTTGAGGAGTAGTTGAAGCCTGTTAGATGACATGAGCCATGAGATGTACATTCAAAAGGAGAGTGAGCTTGGAGCAGGGATTCTAGAGCTGAAAGAGTTAAGAGTTCCAGAGCTTGGTCTCTGGTCCTGTGGACACGGTGGCTTGAGATAGACTTGTATTAGACCTTGAAAGATGAGTCATCTTTGAATGCATGGTGAAAAAGGTCATTGCAGTCAGGAGGAGTAGAGAAGCAGAATCATTTAGGGGTCCTCTTAGAATAGAATTCTTTACCCCACCTTCTAAACCTACTGAGTCATGCTTCTCTTTTGCCTGGCATATGCTTCTCCACTGGTATAATTCATCTTGCTCTTACCATATTGGGAAAAAGTCTTCCTTGAAGTCCACCTGAAGAATGAATGTATCTTCATGAGACCAAGATTATGATGATCCCTGCAGTCTTCAAGTATTAATTTAGGTATAATGGAAAAAAAACCCCACTGAATTTGGAGTCAGAAATCTTGGTCTCTAGTTCTTGCTGGATCACTGTGTGACCTTGATGTAAGTGTTTTCAATCTCTCTGAGACTCAGTTTACTTAACTGTAAAATGGAGATGATAATAGGGTTGTTAGGAGGATCAAGGGAGAGAACAGATATAACATGCTTTGCTTTATATAAATGCTAGCTATTTTATTATTATTTAGGCCATGTTTTGCTGTTTTTATCATCATTTTTCAGCTGTGTCTCACTGTTTGTGGTTGGGATTTTCTTGATGAAGATGTTGGAATGATTTGCCATTTCCTTTTTTTATTTCAGCTCATTTGACAGATGAGGAAATTGAGGCAAACAGAATTAAATGACTTGTCCAGGTTCACACAACTAGAGAGGGTCTGAAGTTAGATTTGTACTCCTGATTCAGGCCTAGTCCTCTATCCACTGTATCACCTAGCTACCCATTTTTTGGCTACATTTTACTCATTTGTAAAATGAAGCCTCTGAAATTTAATAACAGTGTGTTCCTGGCTAGTCACTTCATCATCCTATCCTCAGTTCCTTATCTGGAAAAGGAGATAATACTTAAACTCTCTCCCTCCTAGGGTTGTTGTGAATGTTTGGGAACAGTAAAGCAGGCTTATATTAACATGAGCTGCTATCTTGTTGGATTTTAAAAGGGATGGCAATGACCTGGAGAGGACCCACAACCACAGCCTCACCCATCACCTGACCCAAGAATGAGGAAAGACTTTTAAAAAATCCTCTTTTGTGGTTATGATCTTTGTCTCAGCTTAATAAACCAACCTACGGGTGCCCTGAAGGAGAAATTAATTCCTTTTGAGGTGGGAAGACTTTGGCTGGAATCAGGGTATAAGTAAATGACTCATTTGAAGAATTATTGGAAGCTTATTATTGAAGTCTTTCAATTCCCAAGAGCTAGAAAGGTAGCAGGCGTGGTTTATTCAAGACCTTGCCAGCTCCCCAGAGAGCCTGAAGCTATATGATACTATCCTCTGTGATTTCATTCTATAGGTTAAACAGTTTCCATTGGATGATTTGCTAATTGATTCAGAGGACTCCATTTACCTGGCATCAGAGTGAGTCTTAGGCAACTCTGCCCTGGGTACAATTTTTACATTGTATATGATGTCTATGTCTTGGGTATGACTTTCTCCAGATGCCAGGTAATTAACTCTTAGGTAAAGTGAATAAAGGAAGAGTGATTGTATTTGTTTCAAAAGGCATTGGGGTTTAGTAGGAAGAATCCTTTATTTAGCGTCTGGAGATATGGGTTCAAGTAATTTGATCTCATGAAGTCCCTATTTCCTTATCTGTAAAATGGGCATTAGAATGTTTGTATAATCTATTTCACTCTGTGCATGAAATGAGATATTTGTAAAGTGCTTAGTTAACTTTAAAACACTAAGTAAATGTCAGCTCAATACTTTATACACCTTTTCTTAGTATAGAAGATAGCTCAGGTTGGTTAAGATCTTGCACAGTGACACCTACCTAACCAAGGTTAAGCCATGTGGGAGATTTGAAGAAAAGACCTTTTGCTGCACCAGAGAAATTACTAGGAAACAAAGGAATCATCCCCACTCCCCTGGTAGAAACTCAGAAAGAATAGGTGTCTCAGTGGACAGAACTCTGGGTCTAGAGTCATGAAGACCTGAGTTCAAATCGGACCTTTGACACTTACTGTGTGACCCTGGATAAGTCATTTTGTCTCTATCTGCCTCAGCTATAAAGTAGAGATAGTAGTGATCGTTGTAAGGATCAGAAGAAACATTTGGGAGGAGTGAAAGAAATCTTTGTAAAGTACTCAACACAGTACAGAGTTACACAATAGGCACAATGTTTATTTCTTCCTGACACAGTGAGACAAGCATTATTGCAGGTAGTACAGTCTTAGAAGGGGTTACCTGGCTCATAAATCTGTTTTTTGTGATCTTTTTTGCCATCATGCCTTGAGTTTGCTTTTCTGTAGAGTTCAAGAGTATACTAGATCACTAGGACTCAAACTTTCATATCTCAGAACCCTTTTTGACCCTTAAAAATAGAAGATCCTTTTCCTTTCAAAAAAGCTTTTGTTTATATTATGTTATATGGCATTATGTTATGTTATATTTGCTGATATTTGTCATATTAGAAATGAAAACATTCTTAGTATTAAGATGAAAATAGTTTTGTCCTGTTGGGCCCCCTGAAAAAGATTTTGGGGTCCCTGGACTACTCTTTGAGGGTCACTGGAATTGACTTTTTAAAGATCTTTCATCTCTATTAGTCAATGTTTCTATGATGATGGTAGAGCTAGGGTCTGATGATAACTAGATTATAAATTTCTTTTAGAGATTTTATGGCTGAAAAAATTATCACTTTGTAGCCAGTCTGGTGATAGTTCTTTCCTAGTTTGGTTAGTTTTCAGATAGTTTGTTGTTGATGTTTAATTGTTTCACAATAACTAGTAAGTATCTGAGAAAGGCTTTGAACTGAGGTCTAGGGGACAAATATGTGATACCTAACCTGGAGTCAGGAAGACTTATCTTTGAGTTCAAATCTGACCTTAGAAACTTATTAGCTGTGTTACCCTGGACAAGTCACTTTACCCTGTTTATCTCAGTTTCATCACCTATAAAATGAAATGGAGAAGGTAATGATAAACCCCTCTGGTAACCTCACCAAGAAAATCCCAAATGAGATCATGAACAATCAGACACAACTGAAAATGACTGAACAAAAATAGCTCTCATGCTACCTAGGTGTTTAGCACAATGCAAATCATCCACATGAAAGGAAAAAAATGGAAACAATATTTTTTCTTTCCTCATGCCTAGGATTTTTAAAAAAGAAAGAGGAGGAAAAAAGAGACAAAGGCAGAGGGAGAAAGAAAGAGAAAGGATGAGGGAAGAAGGCTGGGAATGGGAAAGTGCCTTAAGAAATCCCTTTTAATTGCATTTGGGACTCAGATTATGTCTGTGGGTAATTTTTAACAGGAGGGGCCATTTTGATCTGGAATGGAATCTTGGCCTCTCTGGAGGTTATATTTTGAGCTTCTCCAGACTAGGACTTTTGCTGGTTGAATGCCAACTGAATTTCTCTCTTTGTGATTTTGAGTTTGCTTCTTGCTTTGGAGGTTCACCGCCCATGATTTCTGTGGCTTATCTCTCTATTTTTGGAAGGGGTCTTGCTTGTCCTTCATCTCTTTGTGCCTTGCCTCTTTGCCTCCCCCACCCCATGGCAGCTGGAATTACCATATTCCATCTGAAGAGCTTAATGGGAAAATTCGGCCTTGTCAGGTGGTGAGTAATAGAAAGCTACAAAGATGAGAATCTCAGTGAGAATTTAGGATTGTACAGGGCTGGCCCACTGAGGGTTTTAGTAGTAGCAACCTAAAGCTGGAAATCAGGGCCTGGATTCTTTCTGAGTTCTGTCACTGATTCTTTCCTTCTTTCCTACCTCAGTCTTTGTCCTTTCTCCATTCCATCCCCTACACTTTTTGCCAGACAAATCCTCTCCACTCAAATAACTGGTCATCTTACTATCCTTCTTCAATGGATCTTCAATGATGGTCTTGTTGTTCAATTATTGTCCAGTTCTTCATGACTGCATGGTCCATAGCACACTAGGTCCTCTGTCCTTCACCATCTCTAGAAATCTGTCCAAGTACAAGTTCATTGTTTCCATGACACTACCATCCATCTTATCCTCTGCCATTTGCTTTTCTTTTTGCCTTTTTTCCCTAACATCAGGGGCTTTTCCAGTGAATCCTATCTTCTTATTATGTGGCCAAAATATTTAAGCTTCAGGTTCATTATTTGACTTTCTAGTGAATATCCTGAATTAATTTCTTTAAGCATTGACTAATTTGATCGCTTTGCTGTCCAAGTTTATTGTTTATCAAATAAATTCCAAACTCTGGGTGTTCAAGGGTCTCTATAACTTGACACCATCTTTCCTCTCCAGTCTTGTCAAATATTATTCACCATTGTGGGCTCCTTACTTCAAATATACTGGGCTTCTTGCTATCCCTTGAATATGTCCTATACCCTCTGCCCTCTTTTCCTTTGCTCCTGTTGCTCCCTGAGGCTAGAATGCCCTTCTCCACCCACTGTCTGTTGCAATCCTCTCTGTCCTCTAAGCTGGAGCTCAGGTGCCAGTCCTTCCAGGAAACTTTTCCTGACCCTCCCTTGAACGGCTGGCAGCTAGATGACACAATGGATAAATTATTGGACATCTAGTCATGAAGGCCTTGGTTTGTATCCTGCCTTTGACAGTTGCTAGTTGTGTGTGACCCTGAGCCATTGTGACCCTCACCCTTGACATCTCTTGGCCTAAGTTTCCACATCTGTAAAATGGAGATAATAATAGTGCTGACCTCATAGGGTTGTGAGGAGGATTGGATAAGTTAATATATGTAAAAAAAATCGACTTTGCAAACTTTGAAGTGTGATATAAATGAGTACTATTATTATTATAATTCCCTAGATCCTCTTCCTCCATCCTCAGTGTCATAGGGGTTCCTTTTTGGGGCAACTTTCTTATGTACCTATCCACTATTATAATTATTTGTATAGGAGTCATATCCTTATAAGAGACTGTAAGCTCCAGGAGATCAAGAACTGATAGCATGATTTTGTTTCATTTCCTTTACTAATCATAGTGCTCTGCAGAAAACATTTTTAAAACCCATTTTTATTATATTTAGATTATAACACTTTAATTTCTTGTTTAGTTGATAATACTTTGATTAATTTTAATTGATAATACCTTGCCCATGCCTTATCATGGGAGAGAAGGTAGGTTATGAGGGTAGGGTGACATTAGAGATGAACCCTTAGAAAACAAATCATATTAGGAAGGAGAAAGACATTTATTTGTTAAATGCCTATGGGGTTCCACTTATTTGATTATCACAACTCATTTTACATTTGATGAAACTGAGACAGATGGAGGTGAAATGACACCTAAAGATCAATACATTATTAACAATCCAAAGTTTTGTTATTATGTCCATAGTTTTCACTGGCTCTCTAGTACTAGGAATAAAAATATAGCTGAAAGGTCATATTTATATGTGTCTTTAAAGGATATTTTAATAACTAGCATTTAAATAAATTCATTAAAAGCACTTCATAAAAAGTTTTTCATTTGATTCTCACAACTTTAAGAAATAGTGCTATTATTATTCCCATTTTACAGATGAGGAGACTGAGGCCGAGAGAGGTTTTCCTTCTAACAATTTAATAAGACAGCAATTATTATTTTTTTCCATTTTAAAAATGGGGAAACTGAGGTTCGGGGGTAAAATAACTTGAACAAGTTTGCATTCCAACACAATACTTCTCTTGTTTTTGGAATGTTCTACACAGACAGGTGCCTTCTTCCTGAATTTATCTGACTTTTTTCAATGGTCTCAGTGGGTATTCAATTATAAAACAGGTCTGACTCACCTAGTGATGACTTGCAATCCACAGAGTCTACCCTTCCTCTAGTGGGGAAGCATCCAAAGAGGAAAGTCCACATCTGGATAGCAGTTGTTTTTCTCTGCAAACAATACTCCATCTGTTGAACCCCTTGGGTAAGCCAACCCAAATCCCTCCCTTGACATAGCCTAAATATTACTTCAAGAGAAGGGGGAAGGGTAAGGCAAAAGGAAGAGAAAAACCAGGCCCAAGGGCCTCGCTTGAGAGAACCTCTGCCAGAGACAAGATGGTCTTAAGGACCAGGTGGCCAGTTTCTTTTTTCAAATAGAACATGGTCTAGGTTGTTCCTGCGAGTGGAATATGGGGCTCTGTTCTCTGAGATTTTTGTGTGAGAAATTCCCATGTCACGAAGTATCTGAGTACCCTCTAAGTGGTTTTCACACTTCTATTGGCTCATCCTTTGTGCTGTATAGTATGGGGAGATTGTCTGTGAAGGTTATTAGGAAGGGGTGGAAAGTCTGTGAAACCCTGAGATTCTGAGTCTTTTAATTCTGTAGCTTTCATCCTTAAGCAAGAGACTGGAAGATATCAGGAATTCCCTTGCCAGTTGGATCTCTTCTTTTCTCTGCATTAAAGTTATGTTAGTGTGTGTAAATGAAATTATGAATATATATTAAATGAGAATATATATATATATTATATGTACACACACATATATAATTCAATAAGTATTTAAAAAGCTCCTACTATGTGTAAGGGACTGGTGATGCAAGTCCTTGTCTTTTATCAACTAATTTAATACTGAAGAGATACAACACATACATATATGTATACAAATATTAAAAAAACTCATAAAATAAGTACAATGTCATTTAAAGAAGAGAATACTGCCACCAAAAGAGGATTAGTAAGGGTCTCTTGTAGGAAGTAGTCCCTGAGCTGATTTTTAAAAGCATCTAGAAATTCTAAGAAGTGGAAGAACCTTTGTGTCTCTATACCCAGCACCTTTGCACAGTGTCTGGCAATTAGTAGATCCTTAATAAATGTGTGTTAAATGAATGAAGAGAGAGAAGGAAGTTCATCCCAGGTTCAGGGAATTGTCTAACATAGGAGTTTGTATTTTAATCTAGAGATAACATGGAGTAATTTCACACCCCTGAGTGGAGAGAGAGATGCAGTTATCTCAATTTGGCAGCTGTGCCAGGGTTAAGTTGGAGAAGGGGCATGCTGGAAGCAGGGAGACCAATATTGCATTAGTCCAGGTGAGAGGCAATGATGGAAAAAATTAGGAGGGGGACTGTGTGAGCAGAGAGATGTTGGAGAAGTGTAATTAAAGATTAGGTAGCTGATTGGATATAAGGGATAAGAAAGAGTAAAGAGTCAAGAATGACCATCCTAGAAACTTGGGTGAGTAGAATAACATTGGTGACTTTGATAGAAATAGGAAAGTTAGGGAAGGAGGACTAAGAAAGAAGGACAAAGAATTCAGAATACAATCATTTGTTGATCCAAGTTTTGTGCCTTTAATGTAGGTGTGAATTCAGGAAAGAGTTGTTTGAATCTAGGCTTTAGCAGTAATTTTTAAAAAAAAACTTTGGTGGAGAGGCAGCTGGGTGGTACAGTGGAGAGAGCACCAACCCTGGAGTCGGGAGGACCTGAGTTCAAATTTGACCTCACGCGCCTAGCTGTGTGAACTTGGGCAAATCACTTAACCCCATTGCCTTAAATAAATTAAAAAAAATTTTCAAAAAAAACCCCAACCAAACAAAAAAAAAAACCCTTTGGTGGACGCTTAAGGTGGGAACGCCTTCCACTAATGCAAATTGCAGAGTACAAGAATTCTCATTTTGGGTGAATCTTGCCCATGCATTTGATTCTTTCAAGGCTCTACAATCTCATTATTGTAAGAATTCCCTCCATAGAAGGAGAATGTAATCTCTGCTCATGGACAAAATAATGATCATGTGGTGACCAATCTTCTAGTGATGTTTCACTTGGTAATTATTTAAGGCAGGCCTTCTGATACCAAAACTACAGGAATAATCCATCAACATGCAAAATTTTTCCTACCAAGTAGCAACTGTCTGTTTGTGCTTCATTGGTATAATCCTTGAGGATCTAGAGTTCAGTCAAATCAGTATATATTTATTAAGCACCATGAAAGATCTCTTGCAGGAGGTCAGGCTTTAACTGAACCTTGAAGGAGGCCAGAGTCAGGTGGAGATGAGGAGGGAGAGCTCTCCAGACATGGAGATAGCCATTGAAGATGGCCAAAGTTGGGATCAAGAGTATTGTTGGAGGAATAGGGAGGCCTATGTCTCTGGATTGCAGAGTATTGGGGTAAGTGGGTCAGGGGGTAAGGCATAAGAAGAAAGGCATAATATAGCAAATACCAGAAGGCATAAGAGGGAAAGGGTTAGATTAGAAAAAGCTTTCAATTTTAGAGGATTTTATATTTGATCCTAGAGGTAATGGAGAGCTATTTTTGAATTGAGAGAGTGACATGGTTAGACTTGGACTAGAGGAAATTTGACAGATTAGTGGATAATGGATTGGACTGGGAAGAAAGGTAAGTGAACTTGCTATTGTAATAGAATAGTCAGAAACTGCACCAGGATACTAATTGTGTCAGAGGAGAGAGGTTGGGGTATGAGAGGTGTGAAAAAGTCAAATTATGCCTTCCCTACCACAAAAAGACAAGCAAAGAAGACTATATCTGCAGAATCTTAGTCATATATTTTCCCACAAATCCTCCAATAAATCACCAACCCACCTTCCTGTAGGCCTTCCTCTAGTTTTTAGTTGTTTTTTTTTTTTTGGTGGGGTGGGGGTGGAGGGGGATGTTTAGGTAGATAGTTCAGATTGTTTTGGGTTTTGCATTCTTGTTACATGATTGGACTACCTCTTCTACTCAGACAAGACTTCATTCACTTACTATCTATACAATGTCACATGTAAAAAGAAGAGAAAATATGTCCTCAAGGGCAGGGATTTTTTGACTTGTACCCCCAAGGCCTAGCATAATGGATGATAAATAGTAGACACTTAATACATTCTTGTTTATTGGCTGATTCTTTACCTAATGCTGGATATTTTACCTTCTTATTCTCCTTTTTAAAAAAGTATTTTACTTTTTCCTAATTATATATAAAAACAATTTTACCATTCATTAAAAATATTTTTTACTACTTGTATTAATTTTTATTTTTCCATTTACTTGCTAAGATAGTTTTCAACATTTATCCCTTTGCAAGTTTTTGAACCCTATATTTTTCTACCACCCTTTCCTTCCTCCCCCTTCCCTATGGCAGCAAACAATCCGATACAGGATGTACACATAAAATAATTTAACATTCTTTTTTTTAAGTTTTGAGTTCCAAATTCTCTCCTTCCTTCCCTCTTCTTCCTTTTCCCTGTCAAAGTAATTTGTTTATCCTTCTTGTAATTTCCTTGACCTTTATTTCTCTTGGTTTTTCTTTTTCTTTTGCTTAAATCTCTTTCTTCTTTATTCCTTATTATTCCTTTTGACCTACTGAGTGACAGAGGTTATCTTCTTATGTTGCCTAAGCAGATGGGGTGGTGGAACCCAAAAAATCCCCCCAAAAGAAAACATACAAAAAAATCAACTCTGGGTGAAGAGACAGATGCCTGGGTTCTGAATGTCAGTAATTAGTTCTATGGCTAGGCAAGACCACTTCTTGGATCTAATACCAACTCCTTATGTATTATTGAGCAGTCATTTTCCTCATCTGTTAAATAGAGTTGGTAATACTTACCCTATCCCTGTTATAAGGCAGTTTTGAGCCTCGCACTCTCACCACAGTCAAGAAGACAGGGCTGCAGTTGTTGCCATTATCTCTAACAAGGACCTGGACTTTTGGTCCCCTGTGTTGCTGCCTCTAAGCATCACACAAAAGCAGGGAGAACCTGAACTCCAGGCTGTTGGTAGTGTGTCCCTATTCCTGGAGGGGTGGCACTGTGTGATTTGGAAGGAGGAAGAGCTTTCTGTGGAAGAACAGGGTGGTCCTGGGGATTCTGGCTACCTGAGCATTTTCTCTTTGAATTAACCTGTATTGTGTATGCCCCTGGGAAAAGTCTTGTGCCTTTGTAGAGCTCTCTTGGACATATACTATAACAAATAACAGAATCTCAATGTTGTCAGCACATTAAGCATTTATTAGGTACCTACTGTGTACCAAGTACTATACTAAGTGCTGGGGAGACAAAAAAGGGAGGAGACTTCTTGCTCTCAAGGAGTTTTTGGCATAATGGGGACGAGAACATGAAAAGAATTAATTATCTAGAAATAATCTCTGTCTCTCTTTTCTCATCCCTCCCCTACTGTGACTAGCAGAATAAGGATAGAGTCCTTTTATAGAAACCAAGATGTAGGATATACATCTATACATACATGTGTCTACATACATACATGCACATATGTGTGTATATATAATACACACATTCAAATATATATGTATGTGTGTGTTTATGGAATGCTGGTCCTGGAGTAAGTAAAATTCATATTCCTGAGTTCAAATCTGATCTCTGATCTCTGACATTAACTATGTGACCCTGGAAAAGTCACTTATTTTTTTTTGCTTCCTTTTTCCTCATTTGTCATACAGGTTGGAGAAGGAAATAGCAAACTACTCCAATATCTTTGCCTAGCAAAGTGGGGTCATGAAATATTGAATATGACTGAAATGACTAAACAATAGCATATATATATGTGTGTGTATGTGTGCGCACAGAAGTACATATATAATATATCATTTAATATGCAAATTATATATTTACTTATTTTATTTTTACCTAGTCTATATTCATATAATTAACCTATTATATTACATAATTAATATATTGCACATTTTATACAATACTTATGATATATAAATATGTGTATACATGGACATATAGCACAAAATATCTTATATAACACATAATATTTATATATATGCATGTGCATATACATATATAGACACACACATATATTTATATGAAAACATAATAAATTAGAGATAGCAGAGCCTGGGAAAGACAGGCAAAAAAGTGAAACTTTAGCTGGGACTTGAAGGAAGCATGGGAAGCCAGGAGATTAGAAGGTAGGGAGATTGACTAGATGGCTATTGCAGTAATCAAGGTGTAAAGTAATGAGGGAATGCACCAGAATGGAGAAAGTTTTGGAGGAGATAAGGAGCAACATCTTGTTGCAAGATAGAATCAACAGGATTGGCTATGGGAGAGGAGTGAGAGAGTAAATCATCAAGGATTACACCTAAGTTGTGAGCCTGGGTGACTGAGAAGATGATAGTTCCTTCCATAGTAATAGGGCAGGGTTTTTTTTTTTTGGAAGAAAGATAATGAGTTAAGTTTTGGATATATTGATTTTAAAATGTTTGACATCCAATTTGGGATGTCCAATAGATAGTTGGAAATGTGAGTTTGGAGGTTAGGGGAAAGGTTAAGATCTGGGGATCATAAGCATAGAGGTGATCATTGAATCCATAGGAGCTGATGAAATTCCCCAAATGATAATGAGAGAGAAGAGAAAAGTCTTGGTCCAAGGACTTCCCTGGTTAGTGGGCATGATCTGGAGGGATACAGCAAAAGGAACTGAGAAGGAGTGCTCTTGTCACATTGCAGAACAGGAATTCAGTTGTATTATGGAAACCAGGAGAGGAGAGAGTATCAAAGAGGAGAGAATGAACAACTGTCAGAGTCTGCAGAAGGGTCAAGAAAGAAGAGGACTGAAAAAAGTCCATTAGATTTGGTACTTAAGAAAGCAGTTTTGGCTGAATGATGAAGTCAGAGCCAAATTACAAAGATTTGGAGAGGAAAGAGGCTTTGATCGTAGGTAGCCTTCATGAAAGGGAAGAGATATATGAGTCAATAGCCAGCAGAGATGAAGAGATTGAGTGAGGAATTTTTGAGATATGGAGGTACCTGTCCATGTTTGCAGATAGCATGGAAGCAGTATGTAGACAGGGAATATTTGAAGGGAAGTGAGAGAGTAGGGATGACAGAGCATTCCTTCTGCATGATGAGATAGAATGAGATGTAATCACTATGTAGGCAGAGGGGTTTGCCTTGGCATGTAAGGTTGGGGTAAAGGAAGGCAGAAGGCATCAGAAGATGGGAGAAAAAGAGAGAGAAGAAGCTTTTAAGAAGATTCACACAGTGTAGGTTGTTAAGACGCAGACCCCTAGACATATGACGGATTGCCCTCTGGGATCCTTCTCTCTAGATCCAAGATCTTTTCCAGAACAATAAAGTCCTGAATGATAGGATGAGCTGGGCAGTGAAAGGGATACTATTCTTCTCTTTTTGGGTGCTAGTGGTAGGTGATTGGGTCTAGCACCTGTTTTCCTTTCCATCCCCTGAGGGGTGCAGAACACCAACCTGGACTCTCTTCTTGGGCTGTGGGAATTGTTCCTATTTGAGCTGTGCTTGGGGTGCATGACAGGTTCAGAAAACAGAGCTCCCAGAAAGCAGACGGCGGGGGTGGAAGGGGGGACCAGGAGGAGAGTTCTGTCTGGCGACTGTGACAGCCTGCTACCTGCCTTGTTATTTACCGGAGCTGCCGCCTCTCCTTTCCCCTCCGCTCCCCTCCTTGTTATTTTCTCCTCCTTCTCCTCCTTCTTTTCTTCCTTCCTCCCTTCCCCCTCTCCCCATGAGCACAGCTCTACAACCTCCCTGACAGGCTGCCTGTTAATTGGGGAGACTCAGAGCAGAATCACACAAGAGTTTTGCTTCTATTTCTCTTGCTTAAGAAACTACCGGCCGACAAATGTGTGATGCTTCTCACACCCTTAATAAGATAGGTTTTTCCTGGAGATCTGGGCTCTGTCATGGGCCTTGGTGGTTGTTTTAGGAATCCACAAGGAGAAAAGGGACCTGGAAATCATTCTGTTGTTTATATTTTTTTTTATTCTTTGTAAAATTTCATAAAAGAAAAGGGGACCAGGAGTGGGAAGGAATGCCAATAATATTTCTATAAGGTTTAGCATTTATAAAGGACTTTCCTTACTTGAAACATGTGACTTAAGTAGTACAAGTAGTCTTATCTCATCTGAGAGATGATGGAATTGAGAATCAGGAAAGTTAAGGGAATTTGCTTATGCTCTTACATTAAGTATGTGACTGGCCTTGGACTGAGGATATATTTTCTTGCTAGGAGATGGTTGCCATAAGATAGCAGCAGGTTTGGAGACTATACCATGAAAGTATCCTTCAAAAGAAATGGGAAAATTTATCTAGAAAAGAGATGTTGTAAAGGTTAGGAGGAGATAGTGACTTGCCATAGTCACATAGTTAGTTCTTAAATGCTAGTGTTGGAATTTGAACCCCAGGTTCCTCTTAGTCTGGCACTTTATCAACACCTTGACTTTAGGCTTCAGGAACCTGTGCCAGGAGGATTATATTTACTCTTTTTGGTCTCAGAAAACAAAAGGAGGAAAAATGAGTGAATGTTACCCCAAAAAGGGACACATTTTAGTTCCACATAAGGGGAAAAAACTATCTCCCAGTTAGTGTTATCCTAGAGTAGAATGGGCTGCTTTTATTGGTAATGAGCTCTCTGTGCCTGCAGGGCTTCAAGAGGATGGATGACTGCTTCTTGTGGGGATTAAAGAGGAGAATCTTTTTCAGGTAGGGGTTATACTAGAAGACCACTGAGAGTCTGTGCAATAGGTAGAGCTGAAGATAATTGAGCTTTTGAAGGTTAGCTGAGGTGTAAGGACAGGCTACCCAGGGAAGCTGCTTTTAAATCTTTTGAGTCTTCCATTGAGCCAGAAAAGGGTTTTTTGTTCTGTTGTTGGCTCCTTGTCAAGCTGATGAATGGTGGTGATAGGATGTATGGGTCCCACAATGTGATTTTTACTAAGAAAAGGTTTCCTGCCTCTCAATTACATTTCTCCTACCTGCTAGCTACAGCCCGAAATCCCATAATTAGAGATTCATTCATTTGGATTAAGGCTCTGTCCTCAATTAGCTTGCAAAATGCCCCTGAGAGAGCTAAGTTGAACACCATTGGTCACTTACCCTTGAGTACAATTACTTTATCAGATCCTTGCCTGGGCATAGATTTTGATAGGGAAAGAAAACAAGGGGACCCTGTACACCTGGGAATAATGCAGTATTGTTATTATATAATAACAGTAATCATAATAATGATAATAGTTCACATTCATCCCACTTTAAGATTATAAAGTACTTTCTTCTCAACATCCTGGGTTTACAAAGCATTAATATTATCCCCCTTTTTTCAGAAGGAGAAATTGAGGTCCAGAGATTTTCCCACTATCATTCAATATCATATATTAAATATTAGAATCTTGAACTTAAATCCTTTGTCTCAGAGGAGGAAAAATGGTCAGATCAGGAAGGTTGTATTTACCGAACTTTATTTTTTTAGGTTTTTCAAGGCAATGGGGTTAAGTGACTTGCCCAAGGCCACACAGCTAGGTAATTATTCAGTGTCTGAGACCGGATTTGAACCCAGGTACTCCTTACTCCAAGGCTGGTGCTCTATCCACTGTGCCACCTAGCTGCCCCCTTTACCAAACTTTAAAAATTTACTTCCCTCATCTGAAAAATGAAGGCTTCAGACTAATTCTTTTAAAAATTTTTCAATAGCTACAAAATCTAGTGAGCTTTTCCATAAGACTCTGGTATTTTCTCTGGCTATTCCATGCCTGGAATCCTCTATCTCCTTAATTCTACCCGCCTTCCTTCTCTGGTTTAGCTAAAATCCCAACTTCTACAGGAAGTCTTTTCCAAAAATATTAAGGGCTTCCCTCTGTTGATTATCCCAAAGTTATCCTATGTTCACACATAGTCATTTGCATTTTGTCTCCTCTTTAGAGATGCTTTCCTCAGTGCTTATCATTTGCAAATGGTTGGTGCTTAATCATTCTTACTGGCTGAGTGATACCTCATTTAGGCCAATGGCTTGCAAATGTAAGGAAGGGCACCTTGGTGTACAAAATCTTCCTCTGAGGTGGTGCCATCCTTTTGTTTGTGTGTGTTGTGTGTGTGTGTTTGTGTGTGTGTGTGTGTGTGTGTGTGTGTGTGTGTGAGAGAGAGAGAGAGAGAGAGAGAGAGAGAGAGAGAGAGAGAGAGAGAGAGAGAGAACAAGGACCTGCCAACGAAGCATTCTCATCAGCACCCAGTCTACTTTTTGTACTCGGGCAGCTAATTAAAGCATGGAAGTAATTTATTGCTGAGGGAGAATGTGCAGGAGGTTTGGCTTAGCAGAAGCGGCCCCCAAAGAGTTATGGAAAGTTAAAATGGGTTTTCAGAAGCAAAAGTTAATTGCTCTTCACTTAGCATTTCAATGGAGCCCTGCTTGGGTGAGAATTGGGGTGGGGGGAGGCAGGATTGATGGAAGTGGAAGAGATATCTTTCCTCAGGCAAAGGAGCAGGTAAGGTAGTTTTGTCTCATTTCTGGTCCCACTGCTCACCAGAGACTGGAGGTCACTGGGATCATAAAAATTATAGTCGGAAATGACTATAATACTTTTTTTCTGTGGGGGGGGTATTTCTATATCATCAGTGTTTGTGAGATTCTCAACAATGTCAGAAACTCTCTTCTCTATGTTCTCTAATGTCAGATTATTGCAACTAGTTTTGTGATCTTGGGTCAATCATTTTCTTTATCAAATTGAAATTATTTTAGGTGGTCTGTAAGGTCCTTTCTAGTTCTAACATTCTATAATTCTATGCTTCTCATTCCCTTAGTGATCTTCTTGGACATTTATTTTCTTTCAATTGAATTGCATTAAGCTCCCTATTGTGGGTGAGCATCCCCATGCCTGCATAGGAAAGAGAGAGGAGAGAGAGAGAGAGAGAGAGAGAGAGAGAGAGAGAGAGAGAGAGAGAGAGAGAGAGAGAGAGAATGAGAATAGACAGAGGAACAAACTAAATTACAGAGTCAGAGAGACAGAGAGTCAGAGAGAGAGGAGGCACTATGAAAGTAAGGCTTTACTAGTGGCAATAGGCATATGGGAGAAAAAACTGAAATCAAGTTCATCTGTTACCATTATGCCTTACTACCTTCCTTGTGTGCAAGGAATGGTCAAGAGGATGGTTTGGAGACTGGGTGTGACCTTTTATTAGCCACAAATAATTCATTTCCCTTGAGCTTCAGTTTCCTTAGCCATAAAATGAAGGTAATAATATTTTTAGGACGTACCTTAGAAGGTTGTTGAGAGGAAACCACTTTATAAACTGTAAGGTGTTATATAAATGCTTATTTTTATTATAACTGAGCAGTATTAACATAATTATGAAAAAATTTTAAGTGAATTGATTTTTTTATAAATTGGATTGGTTATCATGGAAATAAACCAAGAGAATTTCCCATGACTTTTAAAATTATAGAAATTTGAGCTAAAGGGTACAGATGTGAAAATAAAGATCCAATTGATTTGCCCAAGTCATAGAATTATAGGATCATAGATCTATAGCTTAATGGGAACCTGGAGACCATTTAATCTAATTGAGACCCAGAATGGATAATAATGACCTGCCACAAGTTGAAGATGTGATAATGGCAGATTCAGCATTTGAACTTGCAAATTCAGTGCTTTCCCTTTCCCATCTCCCATTTCTTATATGTACATACATAGTTTTTACCATATTATTGTTGTTCAGTTGTTTTTCATTTGTGTCTGACTCTTCATGACAGCATTTGGGATTGAATTAGTTTGTCATTTCCTTTCAAAGCTCACTTTACAGATGTGGAGACTGAGGCAAACAGGCATTAAATGACTTGCCCAGGGTTACACAGTTAACAAGTGACTGAGGTTGGATTTGAACTCAGGTCTTCCTGACTCCAGGTCTATCATTCTATCCACTTTGCCACCTAATTGTCCTATTGACATGGGGCCCCCAATTAGAATGTGCACTTCTTTAGGGCAGAAACTGCTGTTCTTTGGATTCTGAGATTTTAGGACATTGTCTGGCACATAAGAAGCCTTAATAAATGCTTATTGGCTAACTGGATGATTGACCCTACAGCAAATCTGCTGCTCCAATATTCCTTGCTATTTTTTAGTAATGAGTTGGGAGTTGGAGGGCAAGGAAAGAGCAGAGGGAAACAATGGGAACAGATTGCTGCAAATACTTACCTGTGGTTTTAATCCTGATCCACATATTCTGAAACAGTATTTGACCAAAGGATTAGCTATGGAGATTGTTTGACAGAAGGAACACTACTTTTCAGTATGAGACTATATGTTATCTATTGTATCACTATAGAGGATGGGGTCACTCATTATGGGATGGAGAACTTTCCTCTACTAGTGAAACTCCTCTTCTCCCAGGTTTCTATCATCAGGACACCATCCTGTTGAGGCTTCCTTCTCTCTTACTCTCTTCCTGCTGTACCTATGGTTGAACTAAGCCTTATTTTCTGCCACCTGACCACACTTATACCATTCCAGTATGGACTTCTTGCTGCTTGGTTTCTTTTCTGTTATCTCCCTCTTCCCTCAAAGTCCTCCTTTCATGCCTAATCATTTTGTACAAAGGATATTTTCTACATAATTATTTATGAACATGTTTATTTATGAACATTCTATCCCCCGATAGAATGTTTCATTTTTATCACTTAGTAGGTGGTTAATAATTGGTGCAACAGTATATAAGGCTGGACCCAGAGTCAGGAAGACCCATCTTCCTGATCTCAAATTTGACCTCAGATACTTACTAGTTGTGTGGCAAGTGTGACCCTGGGCAAGTCACTTAGCCCTGTCTGCCTTGGTTTCCTCATCTGTAAAATGAGTTGGAGAAGGAAACGAATGCTTATTGATTTTGTGATTGATCATTTTCCTAGAATCTGAGTTGGAAGAGAACTCAGAATTCTAGTCCACTGGGTCCCTGAACAAGAATCCTCTTTTCTATAATTTCCTCAATAACTAGTCATGCAATCCTGAAGTCCTTCAGTGAAGATGGCAGGGGTGGGTGGTGGGGTAGAGGGGTGCAGAAGTCATTATCTCCCAAATCAACCCCTTCTACTTTGAGCATGCTATTTTGGATAGGAAAGTTAGCTGACATCAAATCTAAATTTGCCTTCTGTACCTAGTACCCATTGCTCCTGGTTCTTTTCTTAGAGGTCAAACACAACAAATCTAATACTGCTTTCCATCTGACAAACATGCAAATACTTGGAGGCAGTTATTATTTTGCCTCTGCCTTACTATAGCTGTGTTACCTTGGACAAGTCTTTTCACTAGGTCTAATTTTTTTTCAATCCATAAAATGAGGAGGGTTTATTTAAAATTCTTTCTGGCTTTAAATCCCTAATGATCCTATGATTTTAGAAAAGGAAGTGGAGTCTTTGTGCAAAAGGGAGTGCTATAAATGTGCATTTTGGTTGGTTTGAATGAGAACTACATGCTTATCACCCAAGCACTATTATGTATTCAAAATAATTAAACTCCTAGAGGACTAGGATTTGGTTTCCACTGAGTGTACTTTTAGTACCCTATACCTAAAAGATTAAATCTTTAAAAGACTACCAAAAATGGTATATGAATGTTATGGAGTAATAATATTCTATAAGAAATCATGAATGGCTGGACTCTAGAGAAACATGGAACAAATTACAGAAACCGATACTGAGCAAAGGGAGCAGAACCAAGGGAACATTGTACACTCTAACAACAACATTGTGAATTGATCAACCAGGTTGGATACAGCTGCTCTCAGCAGTTCAGAGAGCTAGGACAACCCTATTAGACCAACTATGGACAATGCTAATCCCCATTCAGAGGAAGAAAAACAAAATAAAACAAAACAAAAAACCCTACAGAATCTCAATGAACACTACATTCACTTTTTAAAAATTTCTCTTAGTTTTCTATCTCATGATTTTCTTTGTTTTCCCTTAATCCTAATTCCTTCTACTGAAAATGGCTAATATGTAAACATGTTAAACACAAATGTGTATGTACAATATTCACCTGCCTTTTTGCCACTGAGTGGGGGAGGAGGAAGAGAGGATAGAAGGAAATCATATAACTTAAAACTATGCATATGCATGTGGATGAATGTTGAAAAATTTTCATAATTTTGTAATTTGAAAAATAAAATATCAATTGAAAAGAAAAAAGGCTAAAAAACCAGGCTCAACAAGAGTGCGCTGGAATTTGAATGCCGCTTCAACTCTCTGAGATTCAATTTCCTCAGATGTAAAATGAGGGAGTTGGTCTCAGTGGTCTATAAAATCCTACTATCTTGTGAATTAATTCATAATAGTTGTCCTATGTTTCTGAAGATTACCACACCAATGAAGTTAATGGTGGTATGACTTGCACATTATGTTTATTATAGTGAGGGGTTTGTTGTGCAAAGTTGTCCTTCTCACTTGCTGTTTTCAGAATCATTTCATCCCATGGCCTGCTTTGATAGGACTCAGCCTTTGAATAGGAATTTCCCCTCCTATATTAACAAGGCACCTTGGGGCAAAGCACTAGTATGTGAAGTCTGGAGGCAAAGTAGGTAGTTTATCCTCCTGAATTAACTATCTATACATCCATCTCTAGAAATGTATTCCTCCAGTCTCCATAATGCTTTATTCTAAGCCCAAGAATATTGACTAGATTTCTTGATCTACTTTGGGGAATTTTATACATGCATACATACACACACACACATGCATAAACCTACCTACCTATCTGCATACATACACACACACACACACACACACACACACACACATACACCTTTATTTATTTATTTATTTGTACCACACCTGGGAGGAATTTGATAAACTAGAGCACATTAAAAAAGAGGGCAACCATAATGGTGAGAAGACTGGAGAAGATGCCATAGGAGGAGCAGAACAAACAATTGGGGTTATTTATTTGAGATAGGGGAACACTTAGGAGGTATGTGATAGCTACCTTCAAGAATTTTAAACATTGTCATGTGGACAAGGTTTGTAAACCTCTTTTACTTGTCCTCAGAAGACAAAAGGAGGAAGATTTCTGCTCATTATAATGAAAACCTCCCTAAAATATTGAGCCACTGCTTAAAAAAAAGTGTCACTCGGAAAGTAGTGACTAAATCTTTGCAAAACTAACAGATCATTTGCCAGAGATGTTATAGGGAGAATTTCTGGTCAGAATTCCTGGTTATAGCAAAAGCTATAACTAGCTCAGGAAGAAGTAATAAGCATCTATGAAGAGCCTATTACTAGGTACTAGGAATTTGATCCAGATGATGGCAATGAGGAAGGGAGGGGAGTGTTTCCAGCCATGAATCTCAGTTGAAGTTCCTATGATAGCCCTATCAACAAACAGATATACTGGAAGATTCTCTGCTCTATCAGTACCTCTCACCCCTACTCCAACTGTTTTTGCTCAATGCTAAACTTGTAACTAGGGGAAGATATTGGAGTAAACAAAGGACTAGTTTCAGGTGGAACTATGTGTATGAGAAAGGAGATTATAATACCTATGGCTGAAAGGGATCTATCTATCTATCTATCTATCCATCTATCTATCTAATCACAGAGCACAGGCAGCAGTGATAAAGTAATAAGTGCTAAAGAATTCAAGATTAGAAGCCATGTTCTGAATTCTATCTCTTCCACCATCTAATTGTGTAATCTATGCCTCATTTTCCTTATCTGCAAAGTGATAGTGATAATACTACTACTAATAATACTTCTACTACTACTACTACTACTATTTGTTCTCTTGACCACATAGGTTTGTTGTGAGAATCAATGGAAATAATAAATGTAAAGCCCTTTGTAAATTGTAGCTCACTATATAAATGTCAGCTCTTATTATTGTGAGCTAATCCAGTTTTTTTTCCCAACCACTGGGCTATGTAGGGTGGAACAGACTGTAGAACTGAACTCTGATATTTTTTCAGTCCATAGGATGATTTGGGTTGGGAAACTCTGGCCCAGTCTGTTTCTCTGACTCCATTTGGATATTTGCCTTTCTTGTTTATAAAGGTGTCTTTGAAAAGAGTTATGGAAAAGAATAGAAATGGCATGTCTAGGATTAGAACTAGAAGGGACCTTAGAGAGTTCATCACTGATGAAGTAACAGACTCAGCTTTTCCTTAGGACATACAACTAGCTGGTTGTATGATAGAGCCAGGCCTAGAAGCAAGGTCTCCTACCTTCCAGTATTCTTTGCCTTGTAATACATTGCCTCATTCCACAATTCATGAATAATCTGTACCCTGTGGTAAATTAATTTTCTTTACATCTTATATAAACTGCCCTTTTCAGTACTGAGGTTTGATTAATGGTGAGATGGGCCAGACCCAGATGCTAGACAGACTTGCTTGGGAGGCACAGAAGATCTGGGAAGGTGCCAGCAATGGGGGTAGTGGTGGTGGTGGTGGTGGTAGGAGGATGTTGTTTAGTCAGATGGAACACGAGGGCCCTCTGTAGGTATAGATCCAGGCAAGAAGGCAATTTTCCATGTCATGGGGCCATGATGTCATGTAGGGATAACCTAGTCCAATGGAACTGCATTTCAGGAGTACTAAGATTTCCTGGGAATATTAACAAGAATAAAAATAGGGCTCCAGTTCTTAAGGAAGCAGGGTACCTTGAAGTAACAAGAGGCTTAGAGAAAAGGGGAATAAGAAGGAGACCCAGTAATCAATATTCATAGTCATTTATTGCAGTATACAAGTATCTATAGCTTTGCTGGCATGGGTAATTACACCTCCAACAAAGCAAACTGCCTCTTCTCTATACCATAATAGTCTTTAAGAATCGATGGGACTGGGGCAGCTAGGTGGCGTAGTGGATAAAGCACTGGCCTTGGAGTCAGGAGTACTTGGGTTCAAATCTGATCTCAGACACTTAATAATTACCTAGCTGTGTGGCCTTGGGCAAGCCACTTAACCTCATTTGCCTTGCAAAAACCTAAAAAAAAAAAGAATTGATGGGATTGAAAAATTCATCACTAAATGGTTAATCTGGTGATCAGTCTCTGTAAGGCAGTATGATGATGAAGGAAAACCATAAACTCTGGAGTCAGAGATTTTGAATTAAAATTTCACTTTTGACATTTATTATCTGTATTATTTTGGACAAGTCCCTTACCTCTTTTGGGGCTTCACTTTCCTCATCTATAAAATAAAGGGATTAGAATAGAAAGTCTCAGAAGTTTCTTATAGTTCAATAGTCTAAAAGATTAGTTAGGCTAGTCCTTGAACAAGGCACACATAATCATGTCTTGGCATGTTTTATATTCCTTTTCAGCTGGGTAGGCTTGTGTTTGAATTGGTCTAGCATTGGAGAATCCAGGGATATATCCATAGGCATTAGAAGAGGATTTTGGTGAATTTAATTTCTTTTAACCAAATGGGATAGACAGATAAGAAAAGAAAATAATCCCTGCCCTCACGGATCTTACAATCTACATCAATACAAATGTGCATAATATCAGGAAAATAGATAATGTTGGGGGCAAAAGAGGTTTCTAGAGAACTTGAAATGTTTGAGGAAGGAGAGAACACTTTTAATTGGGAAGGGATCAGAAAAGACTCCATAGAAAAGGTAGCACCCAATTTGGACTCTGAAAGAAGAGAAGGATTTCTTTGAGTAGAGATATGGAGGAAATGCTTTCCAGTCAAAGGGCCCTGAGGTAGGGATGGAACTTGGCTTGTATGAATGTATGTACTGAAGGGGGAGAGAGTAACATGAAATCAGAGAAAAGAGTTAGTAGTTAAATTTTACTATTTTTTATATTTATAATATGTATATTATATATTGTTAATAGTTTTTTCCCAAATGTAAAGATAATTTTCAACATTCAGTTTTGCAAGATTTTGAGTTCCACATTTTTCTTCCTCCTTCCTTTCCCTCTCCTCCTCAAAACAGTAAGTAATCTGATATAGATTATATGGTTACAATCATATTAAACACATTTCCATATTAGTCATGCTGTAAAAGAAGAATCAGAATAAAAGGGGACACAAAAGAAAAACAAGAAACAATTTTTTAAAAAGTGAAATTGGAATGATTTGATCTGCATTGAGACTCTGTAGTTATTACTCTGGATGTGAATGACATTTTCCAACATAAGCCTTTTGGATTGTCTTGGACCACTATATTGCTGAGATATAAATCTATAATAGTTGATCAGCACACAATGTTGCTGTTAATGTGTACAATGCTCTCTTGGTATTGTTCACTTCACTCAGCATCAGTTCATGTAAGTCTTTCCAGGTTCTTCTGAAATTAATGCTCATCACTTCTTATAGAACCTTAATATTCCATTACATTCTTCTACTACAATTTGTTCAGCTATGAGTCAAATGATCCCTTCAGTTTGCAATTTTGTGCCACCACAAAAAGAGATGCTATAAATATTATGTTCACGTACATAAATATTTTCCCTTTTTATGATCTCTTTGGGATTTAGACCTAGCAGTGGTTTTGCTGGATCAAAGAGTATGCACAGTTTTATGGCCCTTTGGGCATAGTTCAAAATTGTTCTCCAGAATAGTTAGATTAGTTCACAACTCCACCAACAGTTCATTAATGTCCCAATTTTCCCACATTCCCTACAATATTTATCATTTTCCATTTCTTATATATTACTGACTGGAATATAGAATCTATGAAGATTTGTAACAAGACTGGAAAAGTAGGCATATTAGTAGTAAGCCTAGATGGGTGATGGAGAGCCTTGTAAAATGTTAGGGATCAGCCAAATTGAATTAACCAATTTGAAGCTTGGAGTAGGTGTGAACAATGCTTAGATAATCAGTGAATCAAGCAATCCAAGGTATCTCTATTAAGTGGGAGAGGAAGTGTTTAGGTTGGCTGAAAAGATGTGATCATGCTGTGTGGATTTGTATAAAGTATCAGTGGAGTTCAGTTTCTAGCATTTTGGTAGTGAGCCTGAAGAGAACAAGCCCAGCCACACCCCTGAAAAAGAATTACTTGGTAAGGGGGAAGGGGGAAGGAGAGAAGATGATACTCTTTCTCCTTTATTCACTCCCTTGGACCAGAGGAATAATTTGCAAATTTAAAGAGATATAGCAGATTTAGATCTTCATCAGAGTCATGGCAATCTTTAATTAATGACAGTAAACAGGGTCTGCACCTTAACAAAGCTGAGGACATAATAGATGCATTGAGGAAAGGTAGCTTTAGTACTCTATGCTCCAGCTTAGCATCCATATGAGAGCCCTGTGAAGTGGGACAAAATCATTTCAGTATTTGTAAGTTACTCACTTTGTCACATCATAAGTTTTAAGATCGAGTCCATTTCCTATTGAATTTGGTATATATTATTGGGAAAGGATGTCTTAACCAACTCTTCTTAATATACCTTAGTAAATATATTTCCCTCCTAAAGCTAATTAAGTGTAGCTAACTAATTGATATTAAATGATAATTCAGTTAAATGAAGGAAACATTCTGATGATGACTTATCAGTTATTGTTCAGTTGTTTTTCAATCATTTTTGACTCTCTGTGAGCTCATTTGAGGTTTTCTTGGCAAAGATATTGGAGTGGTTTGTCATTTCCTTCTCATTTTATAGATGAAGAAACTGAGAAAAAGAGAGTTAAGTGACTTGCCCAGCTAGGAAGTATCTGAAGCTAGATTGAACTCAAGAAGATGAATCTTCCTAACTCTAGGTCAAGCCCTCTATCCACTGTACCACTTAGTTGCCCTGATTAGCTGTAGTTCTAGAGAAACCACCTCTTACCCATCCTATCCCCTAATGTCTCAGGGTCACCTAGAACAGGATAAGTAGCTCATCAGGTTTTGGGGAACTAGTCTGACAGCATGAATGGGAGTTCGGAGAGTGTGTCCAGAACATAGATTGCCCTTGAACGATAAACTAGGAGTTTGCTTTCTCCCAAACAGGATGAAGTTTTATGAGGAAGGAACATGGTTGAACATGAATATTACAGAGAGCATCCTGGGAGCTGTCTAAAGGAGGATACAAGTAGAGGAGGGTGAGAATACTGATTAGGAATCTTGTTTATTTGTTTTTTGTTTATTTTAAAATAATAGTTTAAAGTTGATTTAATTTTGTTAGGAAGCTAATGTAAGAGATGAAGAAGGACTGAAACAGAATAGCAACATGGGTAAAAAAACTCCCACATGTGGGATTTTTAACAAAGAGCAGGCAAGATATCAAGGTTTAGTTGATACCAAGAGATATACCCTATGGTCCTTGGTATTTTCTCTGCTAGAGCCGTGATGTGATTCCAGAAACTGAAGCTAGACTAAGCTTGCAGGTGTATGTTAAACAGAAATTAGCAGGATCTAAGGAGAAAGACAAATCAGTAAACTGGTTTCCTAAGGGATCCCCCTGGAAGGTATAAGAGTCATAAATGGAGTTTAGCCCTTCATCTATCAGGACTACTGAGAATCTTTTTTTCCCCCTGACCAATATTTAGATTGCAGGACCCAGCAAATATGGGAGAGCTGAGTATGAATATCAATTCTAAAATTTAGTAGCTATGGTGAGTCATTTCTCTCTGAGCCTCAGTTATCCTTGCTGTAAAATGAGAATTATAATAGTCTATCTCCTTCAAAGGGTAACTGTAAAGGAAGTTTTTTGTAAGACTTAAGGGATTTTGGGGGCAGCTAGGTGGCACAGTGGATAGAGCACCAGCCCTGGAGTCAGGAGTACCTGAGTTCAAATCTGACCTCAGACACTTGATAATGACCTAGCTGTGTGGCCTTGGGCAAGCCACTTAATCCCATTGCCATGCAAAAAATTTCCCCAAAACAAAAACCCAAACCTAAAAGACAAGGCATTTTGGAAATATGAGTTATTTTATAAAGTGTATTCTGCATTAGGGATAGGGAGGGTCCAGTGAGAAGGTATAATCATGCCACTGCTTGTGACTGTAGTCTATTTACTTTTATTTAGAGGTTCCCAATAATTCTTAAAGAATAAGAGATTTGGACAAGTTTAGAGGTGTCTAGATGATGGCATTTTTTTTGCCTTTGTCATTTCTTCACAGCCTTCACTGGCATAGCCTTGTTTTTCATGGCCTTCAAGAACTCAGGGTCACTTCTATTTTGTGATACAGCGTCAGAGCACTATCGTGGAGGTCAGATCCCTTCACCAAGCATGTATTAATGACCGATTCAGGGCCAGGAGGCCCTTTCATCTTTTTTAGATTTGAAATTCCATTTTCTTATGTATTTTAGCCTTTTTTTCCCTGACTCATTGATTGAAATAAATTGAAGGGAAAAGTTACTTAAAGAGAGAGGTTCCAGAAAATAAGGGAAAGACAATAGCTTGTAGGAATAGGTACTGGTCATGGAATCATGCACCCTATTCACTAAGTTTTCCCATTAACCCAGAATGTAGCCTTGGGTAAGTCTCTTTTTCTTATGGGGCTTCACTTTCTTCACCTACAAAATAAGGAAATTAGGCAAGATCAGGGTTTTTAAAAAATAATTTGTGTGTATGGTTAGAATGTTGCTTTGGCAGTCTGCTTGAGGTTTATGAAACCCCCCTAAAATCATGTCTTTAAATGCATAAAGTAAAATATGTGATCACAAAGGACATATGTTGAAAAAAGTTATTAAAATATTAAAAAGTTCCAAAATCTAAAATTAAAAGTCTCCCAAAACTATCTGTAGACTTAGTTCAGGAACATTTCAGTGAAATGAGAACTTCCTTCCTATTCCTTTTGAGAAATCTTAGGAAGGATAAATGAATTTCTGTGCACTAGCCAGAAGGTACAAATACAAAATTCAAGGTATTTCCTGATTACAATGAGCTTATAGTCTAATGGTATTGGGGAAGACAACATATTGGGGGGGGGAATGATAGAAAAGAAATTTTTTGATTAGGAAAATATCAGGGATATTGAGTCAAGGTCACCAACAATTGATTTACAGGTGGTTCCCTGGAGTGGAGTATTTGATTATAGTTCCCTGAGCTAGAGATAGGAAATTAGGAAGAATGAAATGCTTCCTCTCTTTTTTGTTAGTTATATATCATTTCTTCTCACTTCTATCTCCCATCTATCTGACCCACCATATTCTCCCTTCTTCCAGGAGTATGCTGATAAAATATTTAACAACTGACTCTCTTAAAAAATAGGCTATATTTTTAAGTGTAATCTGCATATTAAAACTTCCCCTTTACTTTCTATAATCTAGACAATCAACAAAATGACAAATCAAGTTTTGATTTATGTGGTATTTGCTGATTTCTGAGTTATACATATTCATACTGAAAATTTAATAATCTGTCCTTGGGGTTCTATTCTGGGGAATAAGGTTATTTTTCTGCAGTATTCCTAGCATCTTCTGGTCTGAAGACTCAGTAACTTTCCCCTAAGGAGATAGGTTTGTGTGGTCAGATATCAATAGAATTCACACTTTCTCCCATAGGAACATTCTGAGACCTATCATGATGAAGTTTCCATTTCTACTTGGTAGATTTTTACCTTGTACACATTTCTCTTTGGAATAACATCTTCCTTCTCTCTTAAGGAAGCCTGTGCTCATTCCTTAGTAGGATATACGATAGTCACAATAATGGATTTATACAGGCTTTGAAATTTTCAAAGCACTTTACCTACATTAACCCATGTGATCTTCATGAAAAGCCTCATATGATGTCTATTATATAATCTCCAATGTACAGATGAGAAAACTGAGGCTCAGAGACTTGCCCATTGATGTACAGTAAAATTATTTATGAAACAAGTCTTCCAAAAGCCTTTTACCCACTCTATTTACTATACCATACTCCATTTCAAGAGTTGGAAGGAATCTTAGAAATCTAACCCTTCCATTTTACAAAGAGTAAAAAGACTTAGAAAAGGCTCTCAGATTATGAGAGGCAGAACTGGGATTCAATTTCATGTCTCCTGACTCAAAATCCAATACTCTTGTCCCCCATATCAAAAATTATAAGTATCAACACTGATGGCTCCTGGAGCCAGTAGCAATAGCAACTACTGATGGTGCAGAGGAAGGAAATGAGAAAGGAAGAAAAAAAATCACAGAATGGTTAGTGTCAACTACATCAGTAAGCAGAGAGTTCTGGGTTGAGGCTATAAATATAGGCCAGTAGACAACCTCTAAATTTGGGGATTCAACACATAGCGAGACTGACTTCTTTTCTCTTTATTGAGAACTTGTTGAGCTGAGTGGTGAATAGCTCACAAATAACAGAGCCATACCTCAAAAATGTATATTTGCTGGGTCTCCTAATGGAAGAAATTCAGCTTTATTTCCCAAGAGTGCCCGTTCGGGTAACAGCTGATTAGCAGCCTCCATCTATCTAAACTTCCAGGGATTGATTTTGTGGAGGCTTCTCATTTAAAATATTTCCTTATATTAGGAGACAGGGAATATAGTCCCTGTCGTTGCCATTATTATTATCAGCATCAGTGTCTCCATTGTAATATTTATGTTGCACTCTGATAGCTCTCAAAACACTTTAGCCATGTTACCTAATTTGTCTGTACAACATCCCAGAAAAATGGGAGGGGCCACCCATTAGCACAGGGACTGAAGCCTGGGTTTTTTCTACTGCTCAGGCATCCAAACAAACATTACTCTTTGCCCCTCAGATGAGTCCATGCTCCATTTCTGAATCATAGAAGCTCAGAGCTGTTTGGGGCTTTAAAGGCTACCAATCCAATCTGTACTTAAAATACAATTCCTGCTACAGTGTCCCTAAATGATCATACACCCTCTTTTTTGGACTCTCTCAGTACTGAGGAACTAATTAGTTTTGGAGGGAGACTATTTCTTTTACAAATAGATCTAATTATTGAGAACTATTTTCTTAAATCCTACTCAAATTTTAACTCTATCTGGTTAAGACTGACTCTTGTGACCTCATTTTCTTGGTAAAGACTCTGAAATGACTTAACTTTTCCTTCTCCAGTTCATTTTACAAATGAGGAAACTGAGGCAAAGAGGGTTAAGTGACTTGCCCAGGGTCACACTATTAGTGTCTGAGGCTCGATTTGAACTTGTCTTCCTGACTCTAGACTCAGTGCTCTATCCACTGAGCCACCTACCTTAGAGCCTAAGCATAATGATAAACTAGATAGAGCAATGGATATAACATTGAACATGGAGTCAGGAAGACCCTAGTTCAAATTCAGCCTCAGACACTTCCTAGCTACATGACTCTGGGCAAGTCACCCTCTCTTATCTCAGTTTCTTCATCTTTAAAATGGGTATAATCATAGTACCTAACTTCCAGGGTTGTTATGAGGATCAAATGAGATAATATTTGCAAAGTACTTTGCAAACCTTAAGGGCAACTAGGTGGCAGAGGGAGATCAAATGCCAGACCTAGAGCCAGAAAAACCTGAGCTCAAATCTAGCCTCAGATACTTAATACTTAATTTTAGTGACCCTGGGCAAGTCTCTTTACCCTGTTTGCTTCAGTTTCCTCATCTGGAAAATGAGTTGGAGAAGGAAATGGTAAGCCACTTCAATATCTCTGCCAAGAAAATCCCTAAATGGGGTCATGAAGAGTCAGATATGACTGAAAGGACTGAACAAAAACATAAACCTTAGGAGCAGTATGATAAACCTTCACAGACTGAAAAATTGCCACCTTCTCCCCTTCCCTCAACTGTCCTTCTCTGGAAACTTTTCAGCCTGTCAATGTCCTTCCTAAATATAGTCCCAGTATGGAATAAATTGCTTTATTTGTGATCAGAGCAGGGTAAGGTATGGTGGGACTTCCACACCCTATTTCCTTCACCTCCTAATTCTGCATACTATTAATGAATTTTGAATATGTTTTGCCATTTACTTTTGGCTGCCAAAAAAACCAAATCTGACTCATTGAGCTTAAAGTCCACCAAAACTCTCAGGCTTCTTTTTTTTCCCCCCATAACACCATATTTCAGGCCCCAGTTCCATCTTATACTTTTATATTTCTTTCCTTTAGCTAAATAGCTACATGGACACATTGCCTTCCTAGCTATCCAGTGGATGGAGCTTTGAAGACTCTGTGTATATGTGTATATATGTATATATGTGTGTATGTTTATGTGCATGCATGTATATGTATGCAGGCACATGCATTTCAGTGCTGGCCTCTTAAATCTGGGGAAGATTGTAGTTGAATTCACCACACAGAAAAGAATCCCTAACTACCTCAAACCTCTTCCCCTTAGTCCTTGGTCTATTATGTCCAGGTTAAAGTGACTGAAAAGATAGTGGGAATGGGGTGGAGAAATTGTGCCCCTGCACATTGTAGGGAATGCTTTTTTTCCTCCCAGAATAAAGTTCTAGGCCAGCTGTCCTAGTGAGAATTTATGGTCTGTTTTCTCTCCTGGCTTTTGGGGAGAGGAGTCTAGAGTTCAGCACTAGGACAGATGTTTCTGAAACATAAATCTTGCTCTAAATTATATTTTTCCTTAAACATATTAAGCAATGTTAGATATTAGTGATTACTATTAACTGACCCTTATACGTATTTTAGCATTTGCAAATTGTCTTATATACATTACCTCATTTGTTTCTCATAACAACCCTGTGTAATTGATATTTAGGGTGTTGCTATTTAAATATGACTTATGAAGAAACTGAGACTGAGATCAATTAAGAACCATCAGAGACAGAAGGTAGACCTAGGCCTAGCCTTAGATCAATATGCTTTCCATTCTACCATATTGATGGGTTAATATTTATCTTTTTTAGCAATAAGAATACTGGACCCAGAATTTGGAATCTGGGTTCTGTTCATGATGAAATCATTAATTATCTAAGTACCTGGGTCAATTTTTTTTTTCTTTCTGGGTTTCTTCTCTTTCAGTTTCAGTAGACTAAAGATGAATTGGAATTTTCCCTCATCTATAAAACAGAGTAGAAGTAGCTTTGGACTAGATGATCCTTAAGATCCCTACCCATGATGTTTACATTTGAGGAATTAGTAGACAGTGTTGATGATTTGAGAACCAGGAGGTCCATGCCAAGGTGAGAATAGAGCAACCAGGTCCCTGGTTGAGGTAGGAATCCAGGAAAAGTAGCAGGGGAAGGGTAGACTGTCTCAGAATTAGAATGTAGGCATGCTCCAGGTCCTAGCATGAGGAGGGTTTGCTATCCATCCTCAAGAACTTCTGACTGGTCCAAGACATGCTTCTGTTCAAAACCGTGTGACTGTAAGTAAACTAATTAAGCCCTCTGGGCCTCAGTTTCCTTATCTGTAAAACAGAGGAGTTAGGAAAGATTCCTCAGCAGTTCTTTCCGAAACCTTCCTTTATAGGAAGTTTTCAGAGTTTTCCAGAAATTCTCCATTTCCCATTAGCTGTTCTGAAGGCCTTAGGAGCCCTAATAGGTACTCTTTTTAAATATCCCTTTTATTTATTGTTTTCCTCCACTAGGTAGTCAGTTCCTGGAGATCAAGGACTGTCTATTTTTCTTATTTGTGTTCCAGGAGGCTGTACATAGTAGGTCTGTGCTAAATGTTAATTGAATTGAATTGAATTGAAGTGGTGGAAGTGGTAGTTTAAATACATCCACTCTAGGAGCATTATTTCATTGGGAAATGGATAAAAGTTGACAGGCAAAGCTATATAGCTAGAGTTGGTTCTTCAATGAAGCTGAATAAGGATTACTTCTAAAATTCAGAGGACCTTACATAGCTTATGAAGGTTGGTAGGTAAGGGGGCAATGATGGGTACTTCCAACTTCTCTACCACTCATAGAATAGATCCATTATCTATAGGATGTATGCCCAGCTCTGCCAACTCATGTAGAACCAAATCCAGTCTTCTGATAGTGATTTCTCTAAGGACTGGGAAACAAACTATATGGTTATTAATCCTTTATTTGGACTTTGTTCCAGATAAGTGGCTACAGTAGGTAGAGCCCTAAACCTAGAGCCAGGAAGATCTGTGTCAAATGCTGCCTCAGATATTACTAACCATGTAACCCTGGACAAGCCATATCACCTCTGTTTGCCTCAGTTTTCTCATCTGTAAATTGGGGATAATAATAGTATCTACCTCCAAAGGTTGTTGTGAGGATCAAATGAGATAAATGTAAAGTGCCTGGCACTTTTACTATATTTGCTATATAAAATATTAGCTATCATCATCATTATCATCATCATCATCAACTGGGCAATCAAAATTCACCTTTCATAGTCTTCAAAACCTTGCAGAGACTTTTTAAGACAATAACTATATACATATGGAATTATATAATATTAAAACTGTTAGGAGACATGAGAGATCAATGAGTCTAACTCCTTCATTTTAAGATGAAAACACTGAATTCCAGAGAGGAAAAGGGACTAGT
>NC_133658.1:139008538-139050723 GCF_037893015.1 Macrotis lagotis | reverse complement strand
TATGTTAAACCACTGAATAACTTGTTTCTGTAGAAAAGAAGCAAGGAATTTAAAGTTGAAGAATCTTACTCAGAAGCCCTTTGTGCTGGAGGGAAATAGAGGGGTGGGATTCAGACAGGACTTTCGCTTTCCTCCTCATTAACCTGCCCCTCCCCCCTTGACCATATTTTTGGAGCTGTAAAGACCCAGCAATCAATCAGAACACATACAAGGAGTGTGAACCCTCACAGCAGAGAAGAACACCAACTCAAGAAAAGAATCTGGTCAGTGGAGTGGTCTGCCAAGCAGATGGCCTGAATCCAAGGGGGTGCCTTGTCAGGTCTATAGGAAAAAGATTTCCAGGGTTGTGGTATCGTCAGTTGTGAGTCCTTTTAGCAACAAGTGTAATCAGTGCTCCTACAATTCAGAGGCCCTTCTGTGAATTCTTTGGGACTTACTTCCCTACCCAAAGTGTGAGCCCACTTTTCCCACAGACATTATATATTTGTGGCAGAAGGATCTGTAGACCCAAGTCAAGTCACTCAGCCTAGGTTCTTCATTTGCAAAATTGGAATAAGATTAGCACATATTCTGATAGGGTTGTTATGGGGATCAAATGAATGTGTGTATATATATGTATATATACATATATATATACACACACATATATGCTTTGCAATATATATTACTTTGCAAATTTTAAAGTACTTTATAAATGCTACCTAGCATTATTATTATTATTTTGAGGAATATCACCATCTACACACACGGGGGTGCTATACTTGCGTACAGTAGGTGCTTCACTGATGGTGATGATGAGTAGAGTCCAAATCTCTTGATTCCTAATCTTGTTCTCTTTTCACCACACCAAGTTGGTTAACTGATAGATATGAAGATACCTGAAGGCATCTATTTCAAAGGATTCATGATTTTGTCTGTGAGGACAGTCCTATCACCAATGCAGGATAAGGAGCTATTGTAATAGAAAGAGTATTACACATGAAATTAGAAGACCTGGGTTCAAATCCTGATTCTACTTGCTAACTGCATTACCTTGGACAAATCTCTTCCTTTGGAGTCTCAAATTTTTCAGTAAAATGAAATGATTTGTGACGTATTAATATACTGTTAACCTGTGATATAGACTACAACCCTTTTGGTTGTTTTTCTGTGGTTTCAGTCACAACTGATATTTTGTGATCCCATTTGGGGTTTTCTTGGTAAAGATACTGAAATGGTTTGTCATTTCTTTCTTCATCTTATTTTACAGATAAAGAAACTGAGGCAAATGAGTTTAGTGAGCTGACCAGGAATATTCAGTAAGTATCTGAGGTCAGATTTGAACTCAGGTTTTACTGGCTCCAGGCCTGGTGTTCTAGTTACTGTGCCACCTAACTGCCCTTTTTATAATCCTTTAATTAATAGTTAATTCTGTGGTTAGGAGAACCTATCTTATGGAGGTAAGCTTTCTGGTAATGAGCGTCTTCAGACATGACACATAGCACTGGTCTGAGTTAGACCTTTCTTTCCAGCTTGAGAGTTTGAACTACAGCAAAGATTTTAAGAACCTCTATTTCTAGATGAGGCATTAGAAAAGAATATTATTAACAGGTAAAACAATTTGGGTACTCATCATGTTACTTGTGAGAATAAATGACTTCTACTATAATCTATTAGTCCCTTAGAACCAGAGTAGGGAAACTTTTTTCAACCAAGGCCCAAAACTTAAAAATTAGTCTGTTGTATTTGGTCTAATTAATTAATTAATCCCCCCCCCCCAAGCTCCTAGATTTATTGAATTTCGAGTCCCATATATGGTTTACTTAGTAGCATTAGACCAAATGATTTCAAGGGTCTTATATGGCCTGAAGGTTGGATGTTCCCTGCCCCTATCTTAAGATCACTGACCCACAAATTATGAGATCTGTGAAGGAATTTAGAACACAATATCAGAGTTGAAAAAAGTCTTGGAATCTAGAACATAGAATATTAAAGTTGGAAAATACTTAAAATATAAAACACCTGTACCATATAACTAAGCACCCAGACCTCTGGGCTAAAAACATTGACTAGATTCTGAATTGGGAATATATCCCAAGAAAATACTACAACTTTTTGACTCATTATACCTTCTCTCAGAGTTTGCTCTGGGAAATTCTCAAAATATAGCTGATGTCTATCCAAGTCTACCCAGACATGGTTAAAGTATCCCCCAGATTCCCATACAAGCACTCAAGGTAACAATGCATTTATTGAATACAGGACAGTTTTTATTCTACCTTGAAGAAAATGCAGAGATTCATACAAGCCCATAAACAATACAGAAAACTCATAAAGAAACTCACAATAACTCATGAACAATTGATACAATTTTCTTCCTTTCCACTGTATTCTACTTTTCCCCAGGATCCTAAAGTCCTCCAAAACAATATAGCATGTGTATTGAATTCTCCTTTAGGGAAAACCAAACCTGGGATCTTTATTGGTGAATCCCCATGACATCATCTGCTCCCTACACATACTGATAATGCTACCCAGTGAATGGAATTTCCTTAAAGGGGAAAAGCCCTTGAGGTTTCTAGAGAGTTAATTCCCTTCCCGTCAGAAACATAGCACTTGTCTTATAGTACTAACTTTAGTACTTTAACTTTACTTAGCTTTTAGGCAGAGTTGTTTGCCCAGTGAGGGTCAAAACCAGGCAACCCCGTTTGAGAAGGTTCTGCTTGCTTTTGGTTTCCTAGGACTTGATTTAGGAATGCCCATTTTCCCCAAGGTACTAACCTGCCAGGAGGTAGATGGGGGAGTGGATGGGGAGCAAGAGAACAGACAAAAGTATGGTCACTTTTTGCCAGTCTTCTACAAGTAAACTCATGATATCCATAGTTCCCTATGCTGTTTCTGAAATCGAAGGGGCCTTGAGAATCCCTCAGAAAGCTTATGTTTAAAGTTTGACCAGAAGGGAGGCAGCACAGAATAAGGGAGGGGCTAGGAAGGAAAAGGGAATCCACCCATCTAATATATTTATTTATCAGCTACTGTGTTCCAATCCTTGGCATTAGGGGACATACAAAATTTACATAATATACTATATGTGCTCATATAGCTTACAGTCTATTATTGGGATAGAATTCACAATTCTCCTTTGCAAATGAATAATAAACATATAAAACAAAGTGGTACATAATGTCCAAATGGAATGATTGCTGCTGATAGAGGAGATTGGGAAAGACTTCTGGATAAGGAAAATTTGTGTTAGACTTTAAGGATGAGTAGAAATTCATAAGATAAAAGTTATAGAAACTCAAAGTTGGAAAGTATCACAGTAACCATCTAATTCAAAGCAAATTTGATAGACACTTCTACCACCGTGTACTGGATATATGGTCATTCAGTCTTACTTAAAGACTGCAAATGATGCAGGACTCACTTCCTGTCAAGGCAGTCCAACAAAAAAGGGAGAATATTCTGTAGTGTGAGAGAAAAGGTATGGAGACAGGAAAGCATAGGATGTGTTCAGGAGGTAGGAATCTTCCTTCCTTCCTTCCTTCCTTCCTTCCTTCCTTCCTTCCTTCCTTCCTTCCTTCCTTCCTTCCTTCCTTCCTTCCTTCCTTCCTTCCTTCCTTCCTTCCTTCCTTCCTTCCTTCCTTCCTTCCTTCCTTCCTTCCTTCCTTCCTTCCTTCCTTCCTTCCCCCAGTGGTCACAAAGGAGATCTGGGACACATGTACCCATTCCTTGCTGATAGAACTCAAGAGAAGCCTTATCTCTCCCCCCACCTGTCCTATCATTCCATACCTCCCTCCTTCTCCCTCCTCCTCTCTCTCTCACCCCCACATTGCTGTCCCAGCATGCTTAGGAGCAGAAGCGATTGATGAATTCACCCGCTTGGCATTAGAGACAGTCATAAATAATGCCTTGCTCTTTGGTGCCGGCACTTTCTATTAGAGCTGCCTGCACTGGGCTGTTGCTACCCCCAGTCTTCTGCCGGGGACTCACAGTAAAATTTATCAGCGTGCTTTCGGCACCTAATAAATCATCCCCACTGGGAACCATCTGGCAGATAAGGCCTGGAGAAGCCACGTGCTCAGCAGAGGTGGAGTCAGAGTGAGAGACAGCCACAGCTGGGCAGCCCCAGGCCCTAGTTGGAGGTGAAACTCTCTGTTTTACCAGCCTGGGCCTGTTCTTTCTTCTCCCTGGTGAGAATGAGTGTCAGGCCCAGGAGCTTGGGATGGGAGAATTGTGATTAGCTCTTTGGTTCTGATGGCCATTCTGAGGATATAGGCTCAGGCAGGATTTCGATCCAGTTTTTTATACTTCCTTAAATATTTGGGAGATCTTGGTTTTTTTTCTGAAAATGACAGGGAGCAGTAATGATCCATGCTAATTATGAATGCAAAATGTTATAGTCAAAAGAAAAAAAAAACATTGGGAATAGAATCAGAAGACCCAGATTCAAATCCTAATCCAACCCCTTAATAGCTGGAAAACCTTGGGCAAGTTAATTAACCTCTCTGAGCTTCTGTTTACCCATCTATAAAATGAGGAAAAATTTATTGCCTAACTGCCTGTGGATAATGTGAAGATCAAATGATATAACAGATGTAAAGCAATTTGTAACTGCAAAAGCCTTCATCTTTCTTTTGTCAAGACCTATGATTTCATGGGGGTTTGGAACTCTAGGCGTAGAAATTCTCCTGACCTGATGGAGATTTGCAACTTTTCTGTAGTTTATACTCCTAGAAAACTGCCTTTGAGGCACTGAAAGGGATTTATTTCAGCATGTTCACCTAACCAATATGGGTAAAAAAAAAAAAAAGCAAAATTTGAACCTAACTCCAAGATTAATTCTTTATTATAAAGTCAATTTACCAACTCTTATTGTATTATTGTTTAGTTTAGCCCAGTTAATCAATCACTAAACATTTAAGGGCTTACTATATACTGTGCACAAATTAAAAAGCAAAAAAAAAAATCTCACCCCAAATTTAAAAAAAATGCAAAAATGCAAAATAGATCCTACCCTTAGGTAGGCTTACATTCTAATGAGAGATATTATATACATATCTAAAATTTAACACACATATATACATATGCAACATAACTATACTTTTCATATATATATAAACATGCAACATATGTGTATATCTATTTAGATATTTCTCAGATGGAATATAGTCTTAGCTAGGAGGACTAGAAAAGGCAGAAAGTATATATTGATCTGAAGCCTGAAGGAAATCAGGGATTTTTAAGAAGTGGAGGTAAACAGGGAGGCATTCCAGAGAGGCTGGACAGGCACTGTGTGTGAGGAACAGCAAGTAACACAGGCTAACAATAGAAATATCATCTCTGTGGGTCACTGTGTCCTAGTATGTTAGAGCTGTCAGGAACCTTAGAGATCAAACTTTCTCCTATAATAGAAGAGAACATAACTGAGGCCTTGAGAAGGAACGTGACTTGACTGAGGTCATCTAGTTAGTTAATAGCAGAATCCAGGTCTCCTAGCTCTCAGTCCTGGTTTCTTTTTTTTTTTCTTTCTATTAAACTAGGTCTCTTAGAGCAATAAGAAATCATCAGCTGGGATAAAAGGCCTATAGACATATCCCTGCTAGGATATGGGCACAGTCTTTCAGAGTTTAAAAAAATAAAAGGGAAAGGGGGCCAGAAATGTGAAAAAAGAGCACTAACCTGGATTAGGGGAGCTGCAGGAGGGGAGCGGGAGGCCTGCTTTCTAGCAGTTCTAACCCTGCTACTAACTAGCTTCATAACCTTGAATGTAGCACTCTATATGATTATAGGGGTTTTAGATGTCATCTTGCATTTTACAGAAGAGGAAACTGAGGTCTGGAAGGCCCCAGACCTTGATTTTGGCCTTTGGTTTCTGCTTTTGTAGGAAACGGACCAGGCAATATTCTCCTCCAGTTTCGATAATCCTACAGATTTTCCCCCCTCCCCCTGGCTGAGGGCCCATCCTTTGAGCAGCATGGGACTGAAGAGGGAGACTAGGCTTGTGAATAAGTATCAACACTCATAAAACTTCCCTGCCCTCCCCCCATGGAGGCTCCACTGGCAGCCACAAGAATAAAATAAGAGTTTTGTGTTTGCCTGGCCTAAATGGCCCTTTCTAATCCTGGGTTAACTGTTCTGTGATTAGACCAGGGGATGTCTGGCAGCTCGGGTCTGGCGCCCCCTGGAATTCTTCTGCCAGGGGCCCATTTTGCAGAAGGATGCCTGCCGAGCTGTTTCTGATTGCTGTGGACCCATCCTGGGAAAACATTAAATGAAGTGTCCTGAAGATGCTTAGCTTAGCTATGCATTTCATTTGGTGGTAATTGAAATTTGCCAACAAAGATTTGCATGTAATCTGCGATTTCGTTTTTCAATTAAAATTGTCTTCTTAGTCTGGATGGGAAGTACTTGGCCTTTTTTCCTCTCCATGGCACTTTTCTAACACTAACCAATTTCCCTCTCTTCCCTCATTTTCTACCCCTCCCTTCTTCAATGTTGGAGTTCAGTCATATGGGGAGAGAGATGAGGACTGAGAGCTGATCTGCTGTGAGCCTATTTTCTCTCCTAGAGGAGGAATCTATTAATTCTTTAGTGAGAAGTGGGTTATAGGGAACCAAGGCCAGAACAGGGATGTTGTCTGGGGCTATATGGTTAGGTGTGAGTTTGGATTAGTTAGACTAGGGGATGGGACCCAGGCTGAGGCTCACTTTTGAGGCTGGAGAAGTTGATGGAAATGATTTCCTTTGTGGTTAGGGTCAGAGGTGAGCCGAGGGGCTGAAAGTTAGGATGTAACTAAGAAATCATGGTAGCATACTGAATCTGGAGTCAGAGGGAATGAGTTTGAATCTCATCTCTGTTACTAGTCTTGAGCAAGTTACTTCCTTTCTGGGTATCATCTTCCCCATCTGTAAAATGGTGGCAAGGAATGGTGCTTCCCATTGATCTCCAAGGCCCAGTCTAGCTATAAAGGCCATCATCTGAAAGTGATATAATAGTACCTATCTCATAGAATTTTTCTGAGGATAGAATGAAATAATTTATGCATCATACAGTACTTTGAACAACTTTAAAATGCTATCTACAAATTATTATTCTTATCTCTAAGTTCCTTTGCCCTGTTAGCATCCTATCAATACTAAAGTTCCACATCTGTTCAAAATGTAACATCAGCTGAAAAGTAGGAGCCCTAGAGAGACAGTATAGCTTAGTGCTGATCTTGGGACTAGACAGTTCCTGGGTTTGAGTTCTGCCTGGGCTACTTGGTGACTTTGAACCAAGTGATGTGACTTCCCTGGACCTCAGTTTCCTCAGTTCCACAATAAGAAAGAGGTTGGATTAGACAGACTAGATTGTGTAGTTCTTTGCAACTCTTAATCCATGCTCCTGATGGGGTTACAGGTGTGCTATGCTTATAAGTAGGACAGAGGTCAGCTGATGGTGTTAGAGAACCCCCCCCCCCCAACCAAAGTGTAGTCAGAAAACAGAAACTAGAATTCCTCACTCCCTGTCTGGAATTGAGTTCCCTTAACCCCTTTAATCCTCATTTTTAATTAATTGCCTCTAGACATTTTATGATGAGCCCTGACTGGAGCAGGGACCTAATATGATAGGAAAAAAAGGTAATAATTGACTTCCATTTCTATGGCCTTTTGAGGTCTCTACACATAGTACTTGTGGCAATCTTGTGAAAAATTTAGCAGGGGTACCAGTATCATTATCCCATTTTACATATTAGGGAACTAAGGTTAAGAAAGACTTTCCCAAGATCACGTAGTTAATGCGGATTTGTAATGTTGCTCCCTACTCTACCATCTTGCCTCTCATAGAGGATTCTTGACAAGTTTCTTTTAGGTCCCTGGCTGTCCTATAGGAGTCTGCAGAGCATGAGTAGGACATTCTCTTTCTCTAGGACTACTGGGAAGAGTGATTACATGGTATCACCTCTGTAATTTCATCACTGGGAAAGAGGCATTTAAATTACAAAAACAAGAGAGCCAGAGAATTGGGTCCACCTAACTGGGCTGAAGATGGGATTAAGAAATCTTTAAAGAATTAGTAATTTCAGCTACATTGCAGGATGTTTAGTTTTGAGGCATGACAGGGGGTCCCTCTCTCCTCTCGAGCAAGTCATTTTTTTGTCTGGTTTCTTTCAAGTAGAGATAATCCCCTTCTACCTGGCCAGACAGCTGAGCTGTTTTCATTTTTTTATTTATTCGGTAATAAATCTGCCAACCCCACAGGGCCTGAGCCAAGGGCTTTGCTTGCTGCATCTGCACAGAGGCCTCGTAAAAATGGTGTAAAAATGAAAGAGAAAAAATGTATATTTCACACTTTGTCTGCTCTGGGTTATGATGATGCTCTCTTCTTCCCCATTATAAATGACTGCCCTTCCCACAAAGGTCAAACATCTCCTGCTTGGCATGGAAGAATAGCAGGCCTTCCTGGCCTCTGGCCAGCTTGGGAAGGCTATGGGCTCTGTGGGAATAGGGCAGGGTCCTTCTCAAGAAGAAGGGGGCTTGGGTATGCCCCAGAACACTAAACAGAACTATACACATCCTGGTGAGAGATATATCAACACTCTCCCTCACAGAACCATAAATTTAGAATTGGAAGCTTTCTAAGAGATCTTTGAGTCCATCCTTCCTCATTTGACAAATGAAGAAACTGAGGTCCAGAGAGTTCATAGTATACAGAGTTGGAGGGGACCTCAGAGATTACCCCCTTATTCATAGATCAAAGAAACTGAGGCCCTGGAACATTAATGACTTGCAAAAGATCAAACAATACTCTAATAAATAGAATTGAGATTTGAGATCAGATCTTCCTATTCAAGGGTGGCTAGGTGGCATAGTAGAGACAGGAAGACCTGAGTTCAAATTCAGCCTCAGTCACTTACTATTTATGTTACCCTGGGCATGTCATTCAGCTCTGTTTTCCTCAGTTTCCATACTTGTAAAATGAACTGGAGACGGAAATGGCAAGCCATTCTAGAATCTTTGCCAAGAAAACTCCAAACAGGGTCTTAAAGAGCCAGACATGACTGAAATGATTATACAAAAACAACCTTTTACTCAAAATTCACTGTCCTTTCTATCTCACCATGCTACCTTCCCTATATCCTCCTATGTTTACGTGTACCTCTCTATGGGAGAGACAGTGTGGTATAGTAGGAAAAGCTTTGATTTGGAAGGCAGAAAACTTGGGTTTGACTTGTGACTAATAACTGTGTAAGCATCATTGAATTTCAGTTTCCATATTTTTAAGGCAGAGATAGAGATGTCTAGTTACCTACCTCACAAGGTCATTGTCAGTCAAATGTTCTTAAATATGAGGCTTAATTGTTGTATAAAAGCATGCATACAGTCTGGGGGACAAGTGGTCTTTTGTTTGCCTTTGTTTTTCCTCCAGTACACATATATGAGGCTTAAGAAACATTATTTAAATTAATAAATGAAAGAATGGTAGATGTAAGACATCCTTTTGTTCTCAATTACTTACTTTGTACATATTATGGATAATGTTTGTCTAATGATCATCATTAGCTTTTGTGCAATAGAAACACCAAAAATAATCCTCATTGTTATTTGCCTCTTCTTTATTATCAGTTAGTACCAATGTAGTGACCTATTTCTGCTTCCTTCCACTCCGGCCCCTTCAAAAAGAATATCATATTCATTCCTATCTTTATTTGACTTTCAGATGACAACTTATTTGATTTTTGCATGAAATGTAATATATCCATTTGCTTCAATTTTTAGCTACAACTCACTCATATTCAGTCTGTTTCAGTTGTGTCCAACTCTTTGTGATCCTGTTTGGGGTTTTCTTGGCCAAGATCCTGTAGTGGTTTGCCATTTTCTTCTCTAACTCATTTTACAAATAGGAAAACTGAGGCAAACAGGGCTGAATGATTTGCCCAGGATCACAAAGCTAATAAGCATCTGAGATTAGATTTGAATTCATGAAGCTAAGTCTTCATGATTCCCAACCCTATGATCTATTCACTAGGCTACTTTGCTGCCTAAATAGCAATAACAATTACTATTTTCATAGAACTTTCAAGTTTGCAAAAATTGCAAAGTGCTTTGCAAATACTACTTCATTTTACCCTCACAATAACATTGAGAGGTAGGTACTAACTTTTATGGATGAGAAAACTTAAGGCAGATAGAATTTAAGTGACTTACCCAGCTAGTAAATATCTGAGGCTGAATTTGAATTCAGGTCTACTGAACAACAACTTTCTAACTAGGTCTTAGGGCTCTATCAATTTTATTACTTCTTGCATAGGCTGTCAAAGGCTATCTCCACTCTCTAGTCCTAGAATGTTTGTCCTTCTCCTTCAGTGAGCAGAAGGTCCTGAGAAGGTAGTTACTACTGCTGGTAGATAACATGATGAAGATAGTTGGTGCAGCTCTGTCTCACTCAAATCTAATTCTCAGGCAAATCAAGACTTGCGACGTCATTGGTCCTCTTTGAGAACAAAGGACCACCACTATCACCATCAATAATAGCACTTTATAATATTCAAAATACTTTCCTCACAACAATTCTCTAATCATACCTATTTTTATAAAGAGGACATTGAGATTTAGGAATAATTAAAATGACTTGCCTGACTAATAGACGATGAAGTCAGGATTTAAACTTGGGGATTTTCTCTTTCCACAGGATCATGCTACCTTGTCCTTGGCTATCCTATACCATCCAATAATACTCTGAAAAGGAAGTAGTTCTTGCTCTGAATGAAGCATATCACTCATTCAGTGTCATCTTTATATCTTTATTTTAGTTGTCTTAATTATTTTTTGGTTACCTATAATTTTACCAATATATGGCATTTTCTGTAGATACTCCTACAGAGGAGAATTAATTCATTAATAACTTACAAACTTCACTAAGTTGCTTGTGGATCCAGAAGTTAAAAGATTTACTTATGGTCACACAGCTAGTTTATGTCAGAGGCAGGGTCTTTTTGATTCCAACACCAGTCTCTATCCAGGGGTCAGTCACTAAATCCCAAGGGCTAAATCTGACCCAATATGTATTTTAAAAAACACCACTTTTAACTTGTGGGTTAACAAAAAGAAGCAGCAGGACCAGGGCTGACCTAGTTGGCCATGGTTTGTCAGATTTCCGTTCCATACTGTCCCTCATTGATGTCTGATATCATTGCTTAGTTCTTGAATATCCTTCAATCTACACTCAGAGTTCATTGATTCTCTCTCTCTGGAAGTGTGTAACATTATTCATTATGGGTTTTTTGGAATTGTTTTAGATCATTGTCTTGATTAGAACAGCAAAGTCTTTACAGTAAATCATCCTCACAATATTACTGTTAATGTGTACAATCTTCTCTGAGTTCTGTTCACTTCACTTTGCGTCAGTTTATCGAAGTCTCTCCTGCTTTTTGTGAAACCATCCTGTTTATCATTTCTTAAAACTGCCTTGCTTATTTTTACCCCCCTCCATATAGATGTTTTGGGGATTTTATATTTTCCATACATATGTAAAAATGAAATAAAAAATATTGCTTCTTTAATTTTAGTTTTGAGATTATATCTTTTCTGATGACTTTTTAATTGTTGAAATGTTTGCTTTTAAATTAAAGTAGCATTTTTTAATTACATGTAAAGATAGTTTTCAGTATTCCTTTTTAAAGTGATCATATAGATTCTTTATTTTGTTGTTTTTCACATTACTTTATTAGTCATGTAAAAGTAAGCATAATCCCTTCCCCCCACTAAGACAGAGAAACTTTAAGAAGAATGAAGTGAGAGAAAAAAAACAGTGTGTTTCAGTCCACATTCAGATACCATCAGCTCTGTCTTTTGGGCTGGATAGCATTCTTTATCATAAGTCCATCAGAGAAATTGCTTCAGTATTTTTTCCCCCACAGTTGCTATTGCTAACTATATTTCCTCCATCCTATTCCTCCCCACCTTCATATATTATATACTCTTTCTCCTTTCACCCTGTCCCTCTGCAAAAATGTGTTGTATTTGATTATCTCTCCCATGATCTTTCCTCTCATTTACCACCTACAGGACCCCTCCCCATTCCCTTTCTCCAATTCCTTTAGGGTAAGATATATTTCTATACCCAACTGAGTGTGTATGCTATTTTCTCTCTGATTCACTTTCAATGAGAATAAAGGCTCACTCACTCCCCTTCATCTTCCCCTCCTCCACTCCTTTGCAAAAGCTTTTTCTTGCCTCTTTTATGTGAAATAACTTAGCCCATTCTACCTTTCCTTTACCTTTCTTCCAGTACATTACTTTCTTGCTCACTAATTCCATTTTTATAATATAACTTCATATTTAACTCCTTCCTGTACCTTGTCTATATATGCCCCTTCTAACTACCCTAATAAATGAAAAGGTTCATATGAGTTTTCGGTATCATCTTCCTGTGTAGGAATATAAGCAGTTCAACACCATTAAATACCTCATAATTTGCCCTTCCTGTCCATCCTTTCTATGCTTCATCTGAATCCTGTACTTAAAGATCAAACTTTCTGTTCAGCTCTGATCATTTCAACAGGGAAGTCTGAAAGTCCCATATCTGATTGTATATCCATCTTTTCCCCTGAAAAAGTAAGTTAAGTTTTGCTGGACAGTTGATTCTTCATTATAAGACAAACTCTTTTGCCTTCTGGAATATCAAATTCCAATCCCCTTAATGGAGACTCTGTGAAATCCTATGTTATCTTGACTATAGCTCCACAGTATTTGAATTGCTTCTTTCTAGATGCTTACAATATTTTCTTCTTGACTTGGAAGTTCTGGAATTTGGCTACAATATTTCTGGGAGTTTTTATTTTGGGATCACCTCTCAGGAGGTGATTAGTGTATTTCTTCAATTACAACTGAGAATCAACCACTTAGCAAAGCTGAATATGTTCTTTCACAGGAAAAGATGGACATTCAATGAAATAGGGGACTTTCAGGCTTTCCTGTTGAAATGATCAGAGCTAAACAGAAAGTTTGATCTTCAGGTATAGATTTATCATAGTTATCAGAGCTATTTTCCTGGATTATTTTTTGAAAAATGAAGTTTGGACTCTATTCCTAGTCATGACTGGGAAATTTGGTTTTTAGTTGTTACTAGGATCATAATTTAAAGAGTGATTAAAAAACAAGGCTCAGTATAAGGTTAGAGGTTTGCTAGGAAAATATCAGAGTTCATGTAGACTTTAAACAATTTCCCATATTCAGTGTTCTACAGTCATATCTATTTTGTTTTAATGTCTGGGAACATAAAGTGTGCCCTATTTTTCAATTTCCCTCAAAATCATTGAAGCTGACTGAACCAATCTAGCTTTGCCTGATGCAGCATTAATCTTTTTTTTTGAAATTTACAATTTTTCCCCCAACCTCTCTTCCCTCCCCCACTCCCCCACAGAAGGCAGTCTGATAGTCTTTACATTGTTTCCATGCTATACATTGATCAAAATTTAATGTTGAGAGAAAAATCATATTCTTAAGGGAAAAAATAAAATATAAGAGATAGCAAAATTATGTAACATATAAGATAATGTTTTTTAAATTAAAGGTGATAGTCTTTGGTCTTTGTTGAAATATTTGTTGATTGCATAAGCCTATTCTCATTGTCCATGTTCATATATTAAAGGAAGAGAAGAAAAAATAAAAATATTTTCAAAGTTGGCAACATGATTCTGGCCTAAGGACCCAAAGGAAAGGGATATTTGAAAACATAAATATGGAAAGAAGAAAAAAAAACAAAAGGCTATTTATTCATTAGGGATGGGAGGAGAATAAAGTTTATCTAAAGGAAGCTAAAGGAATCAATATTTAATTTGTCTGTTTCATGAAATGAAAGGAGAAAGTAGTAAATTCTTTGCTTCTGAATTCCTTAAGTATCAAGTGGATGGTTGCTTTATTAATTGGGGAATGACTCATATTCTTATATTTTTGACAATGTTCTCTTTTAATTTTATATGATATCTTTATCTAAAAATTGTCAATAAAATTTCCCCCCACTTTCTGTTGTTTTTCTTCCTCCCAATTTTGGATACATTGGCTTTTTAAATTATTTATTTGTACAAACCCTTTTAATTTAATGTAATGAAAATTATTCATTTTATATCTAGTTCTGGGTGCCATTGTATGGAGGATGACTCTTTAGAACAGCTTAAACTAGATGACCTCTTAGATTCTTTCAGTTCCTTTTCTATGACATTTAATATGATATAGAATATGATGGACGATGAAGGCACAATCAAACAATCATTTAGTTATATAATTCAGAATGGACTGGTAGCTAAAAGGAATCTAGGAGGGCTTTCTAATGAAGGAACATAAGGTGAGCCTTGAATAAAAACAAGTCTGAAACATAGAGACAAGTGGTAGAGCCCATCTCTAGTGCATTTTACATAATAATATTTGCTGAATGGAAATTTTTTGGGTATCCCCAAAGTTCCATTGTTAATTATCATTGCTATCACTATTACTGAACTTCTGATAATATCTGACATTAAAATTGTGCTTTATGATTTATATTTTTAAATCTCATTGGATTCTTAAGAGAGCACTGTGAGGTATAATTTCTGTTTTGTTCAGTAGATGAGACAGTTGGGGTTCAGAAAAGTTGAGTGACTTGTCCAAAGTCACTCAGTACTTCATGATAGCATAGTTGGGACTTGAAACCAAAATTTCTGATCTAAATTGAATTCTCTTTCCACCACCATGCTGTCTTTTTTCTGTATTAAATAAATTAACAATTGATTCTTTTGCCTTGTATTGCTCTTCATTGTTTCATAAATACATGTATTATTTTTCTTCTCTCACTTACCTGCAAGATCTATGAGGTCAGAGCATATGTTTTGGCAATTTTTTGGAGTAAGTGTTGGGGAAGAGATCTATTATAGTCCTTAGCATAGGACAATATATTAAAGGAAGACAAGAAAAAATAAAAATATTTTCAAAGTTGGCAGCATGATTCTGGCCTAAGGACCTAAAGGAAAGGGATATTTTCAAACATAAATATGGAAAGGGAAAAAATCAAAAGGCTATTCATTAGTGATGGGAGGAGAATAAAGTAAATTTAAAGGAAGCTAAAGGAATCGATGTTTAAGTTGTTTGTCTGAATCAGGAAATGAAAGGAGAAATATTTCTCTACAAAACTCGACTTGATAGGAGATGCTTAATTACCTACCACAGATGGGAAAGATAGGAAGGTGAGAAAAGAACAATGGAGGGAATTCCTTGTATGAAGCTAAAACTCAAGCACAGATTATTCTCTAAAAAGGGAAGTCAGACTCATTCTCAACCCCTTCCTCCCCCCACTCATTTTGGGAAGAGATGGGTAAAGTAAAAAAAGAATGAGTAGCCTAAGAAATAAAGCTATCATCAATGTTAAGTGCTAGGTGCCTGTTTTGTGAAATATATATATATATATATATATATATATATATATATATATATATGTATATATATTAGATACAAATTAATAGAAGCCATGATTCTTGATCTCAAGGATGTTCTAGTCAAGGAAATGAAATTCCTTTGAGGAATTCAGAGAAAAACTGGAAAAGCAATAATGAACTGATATTAAGTAAAATGAGCAGAGTCAAAGGAATAATATACACTATGATTACAAGAGTGCAAATGAAAATGCCATTGAATAGGATGCTGGAATCTGCTTAATTGGAAATTATAATAGTTCTAGAGAAGGAAATACTAAAACACATGTTCCTTGTCACGGCAGAGGGGCAATATTCTATCATGACAGAATGTTGTATACTTGACTAGATAGGGTCATGAGGCACTTTTGATTAATTTTTGTCTTTGTCCTAGAAATGACTACTGTAAAATAAGCAATTTCAATAAGATACATTTTTAGTTTTTTTTTTTTTTTGCAAGGCAAACAGAGTTAAGTGGCTTGCCCAAGGCCACACAGCTGGGTAATTATTAAGTGTCTGAGACCAGATTTGAACCCAGGTACTCCTGACTCCAGGGTCGGTGTTTTATCCACTACGCCACCTAGCTGCCCCAAGATACATTTTTAAATGAGGGTGAGAAGAAGAAATTATTTTGTTAGTAACACAACACATATTATCATCATCTATTGTGGATACTTTGAGGACTAATGCTTTCCATTCATACTCCTTCAACTATAGATTGTTCTGTTTTCTCACTAGAAGCATTCTCACCCATTTTTTTCTGATTGGTGAGCACCTATTCTTCACTTCTGGCTCTGTTCATCACTCTTCTGTATTAGTTGCCAAGCTAATCTCCCTTCTCCCTTTCCAGATCCTTTCTGTATGATCTTTTTCCATTAGAATGTAAATTCCTTAGGGGTAGGGATTGTCTTTTTTTTAATACTTCTCTTTTCATCTTCCCTGTTTATCACATTGTCTAGTATATAGTAAGTAGTTAATAAATGCTCTCTCTCTCACTTTTCCCCTCTCTTCTTTTCCTCTCTCTTTTCTCTCAAATTTGCATTATAAAAGACCCTTTAAAATGCTCTATTATTTCTCTCTACTTGAGGTATTTACATGGCACAGACACAGACCACAGAGAGGTAACTAGACTTGGAGTCAGGAAAACCTGAGTTTGACTCCTGTTCCCAGCATTTACTATGTGGATGATCCTGGGCAAGTCACCTTGCCTCTATTTACCTTAATTTCCTCATTTGTAAAACAATGATAACAGTATATACATACATATATACATACATATGTATGCACACACACATACACACATACACACACACACACACACACACACACACATATATATCAGGGTTATTGTGAGGATCAAATGAGATAATATTTATAAAGTGTTTGGCAAAACTTAGGACACTATATAAATGCTAGCTATTTTTAGTGGCAATTTAAAAAAATTCCCTCCTTTACTCTAGAACTATTATTTGTCCTTTGTTCTAGAAGAGGACTGATGGCATCAGGGAGGTAATGCCATGACATGCAAGGGAACTGGATTTAAGTGAGGGAGGGTTGTGCAAAATCACCAGTCTCATCTCTCCTCCAGAGCCATCAGTGGCAAGATATAGATCACCTTAGTTGAAGTGGGCAATGAGATATAGTAAGTGAAAACTAGTCTTAGCTCTATGAATTAGGAGCTATTTGACCTAGAACAAGTCACTTCTTTCTGTGCCTTGGTTTCCTTATTTGTCAAGCTGTGTTTGCACTAAATCTTTTAAACCTCTTCCAGCTCCCGCATTCTGATTTCCTTGCCTGAGTGCCAGAGGTGTCTACACGTCTGTTCCCCACATGTTGCCTCAAGTCTGTGTTTAATTTAGAGCCAGGAATTTGTAATTCAATTTTCTCTCCACTTGGGGAGAGCAGCCTGCCATCTTGTTATGGCTGTACTTTCTACCTCACAGAGCCTTCAAGGATTTGTGGTTCTGGTTTGTTGCTGTCACCAATCTCTCTTTGTTGTTTGCTTTTGTGTTGCTGCTGCTGCAGCCATCACCACTCTTGCGGCTGTAGAAGGTACCATTGCCGTTTTGGAGGCATGTTTGGGTAGTAAATATGGATCACACCAACTCAGTGGGACATAATGGCATTTATGTGCTAGGGTTATTTCCAGACCCAGTGATATGTGTATACAAATAGATCCACGGCAGGGCCCCTAGACTGGGGAAAGCATACATTCCATAAAACCTTAGAAATAGAATATAAACAGGTGTCTGAGACTCAGGGCTGGGCCAACCATTTCAGAGAAAACAACCCAACAGACCCCAATCTTGGCTCCAGTCTCCTATGCTAGTACTTCAGGGTGGATAATGTGTGGGTCCCCTTCTGATGGATTTGGATCTGCTAATTGTTCATTTTGGCCTTTGTGTCATTTGTGCCCCCAAACAACTCCTCTTCTATTTACACACTCTTGAAGATTATTTTTTCTCTCTTGAATTTCCCCCGTCCCAAGAAAGTAGGCAATATGGTTTTGAAGTTAATAGTACTTGTCTCTACTCTGTCTATCTAGACTCTGGGGTTTGAGGTACATTTGAAGGAGTCAGTCCACTTGAGTGATAACTCTCTAAGCTCCCTTTACATTATTCTTCCAGTTCCCACTCAAGACATAACTCCTGAGTCTAAGAGATGCCTCCTAATGTCCTAGCGGGTTGTCTTTGACTGATGCTGCAGATTCTGGCGGAGGAGATACAGCTCTTGAATCTTGAATTTTACCAGCCTTCTTGCTCAGCTCCCCATTCACTGCCTTAGGTGCCTGCGTACAACCTTGAACTATCTCTGGTACCTGTCTGCACCAGAGTGTGCTCATCAATCCAAGGTGAAGGTCACACTCACGGGTAGGGGACAGTAGTGATTTCAGAGACGCCACAGCTCCCCTCTCTCAACTAAGGCATTGGAGGGGCATCTTGATTGTTCTCCAACTTGTAAATGCCAAGCAGAAATCTTGTTGTAGTTCTTAAATGCCACATTTCAGTGTGTTTATTGTTCCCCCCCACCCCACCCTCAACAGGGAAAGAAGGTGAATGGACTAATAATTCAGGAGGCGAGAACATGTTTATTTGATTTTTAGAGCTTTAGCAAATACAGTGTGTACAAAACCTGGTGCCAGCAGCATGTATAATGCCTCTAGGAACAAGGCTGATAAAAGCACAAAGCTTGCATGCTTCAAAACTGTAACCAATATTTACACATCTGAGTGACTAATTCTCTACTCCAAGCAGGGGAACAATAGACATAATATTCAGGTACATTAATGCAAAGCGTGCTTGTCTGGTGTCTTGGATGGTTGACACATAAACAAGGGGTGGGGGGGGCAGATAAAGGGAGGCTTTTCATCTACCTGTATAACCATCCACCAAACAGCAGGTTACAAACACAGTCAGAAAATGCTGACCCAATGTTGTTCTTGTACCTCATGTGCAGGATTGGCACATGATTTGCAGCACTGCGGGAGTTCTGTAGCTGACCTCATTAGCAGCACATTTCCTGGCTTGTTAGCATCATATTTGTATAATTTACAGCACCTTCGTTTTTATGGAATGTGTTTCTTGTAGAGTATAATGGCAGCAATATATTTAACCTATCGTATTTAGGATTGCTTTTGCTGGAGGCAGCCTGCGGATATAGAAGGGACATTTCCCCATATCTTCTGTGGCTGTTTTTTGGGGTGGGGAGGGTAGACTATCTTGGCTTCCATATACTTGGGCTTCTGTATATGTAGATGTGTGTGCTTGGGCATACACATTTGTACATCTGTGCATACCTTCTCAAGGTCAGACCCAACTCCCAGGATCATCTTCTCGCCATGGCTACAACCCAACCCATTACTAGAGAACCATGGAAAAGGATCACCTGCTGTTATAAGGCTCAGTATTCTTCCACAGGGTGGCCAGATTTGCAAAATGAAAAAAAGGAAGCCATTGTTAGGTACTGGTTTCCATGCTCCTTTGATGTCTGACACTGACACATCCCAGAGAGTAAGAAGGATTCAGAAGTTGTGAAAGAAGCATTGATATTGTGATAGAGATTTCTCACCAACCTTTTACATTATCTGTGAATCAAAACTTCAATCACTTCACAGTCCAGATGAACATATTAGACTTCCTGGACATACCATACTCTAAGACAGGTATATCCAACCTATGACCCACAATCTGCATGTGGTCCTCAAAGTCAATTTAATGTGGCATTATTATTTTATTACTTATTTATTATTCATTAATATTAATTTGTTATTGCATTACTTATTTTATTTATTAATTATTAATATTGATTTATTTTTACACTCATTGGTAATATGGGTTACACTGTAGTCATAAATAGATATTAAATTCTACATGAGAACCATGATGTGGTTTTATCTGCTGAGAACAGCTGAAAGGTCGGACACTCATGCTCTTAGAGGCAAATGACTTCTCCATAAAGGGGTTCTCTCTGACTCTGTCTCTCTCTCTCCTTCTACAACAATTACCTCTGTAGTATTAGTATAATCATCCCCCTAAATATTTATTATAAACACCAGCCCCAAGTTATGCTTTCTATCTGATGCTTTTGTTACTGGCCTAGGCAGCCCTAGAACAATCAATCAGCAAGCATTTCTTTTTTTTAAAAAAAAATAAATATTTTCTTTGTTTCTTCAACTACATACAATAGTAGATTTTACCAATCATTTTTTTGCAAGATTTTGAGTTTTACAATTTTTCTCCCTCCCTCCCTTCATTCCCTCCAATTCCTCTTAAAAAGTACTCTTAGTCATGTCTGGGAGTTCTGGGGGAATGCACAGATGCAATCTGATATAGGCTCTCTCTACATTTGTAACCATGCGAAACATAGATGAAAATTGAACATTCAACAAGTATTTCTTAACTATCTACTATGTGTCAAGGTAATTGCTGGTTATATAAAGAAAGACAAACACAGCTCCTACCTTTCTGGAGCTTACATAATGGGGGGAGTCAACTACATGAATTTAAATAGAAGATCACATTATATAAATAGATACCTACAAAATACAGAGAACATGGAAGATAACTTTAGAGAGGAAAGTACTAGCATTTGGGGGATTGGCAAGAAAATGGATTTTGAGGTAATTTTTGAAAGAAGCCAGAGATTCTAGAAGGTGAAGGTGAGGAAAGAGAGCATTCTAGGCATGATAAAGGGGCAGAGGTTCTTTGTTAGTTTGTGAGGAAGAACAGCAAGTAAGCCAGGATGGTCCAAAACTTGAATGAACAGAGGAGAGTAAAATGTAAGAAGACTGGGAAGGTAGGAAGCGGCTAGATTGTGAAAAGCTTTAAATGGCAAACAGAGGACTTTAAAGATAATGGCACAATTTGTAGGACTCTTTCTAGTGGTTCTTATCTTCTAACCCTATATTTAGCAGTAAGCCCTGCTACTTACATTGAAACTCTTCTAGGGTTTTTTGCTTTTGTTTTTTGTTTGTTTGTTTGTCTTAGGAGCCTGTGGCTAATTCTGAATAAGAGGGCTGAAATCTGAAAAATGGAATGAACAAAGTCACTCACTATAATCAGCATAAAGAGAAAGACACTGCCCTAAGGACCTAATTATCCAACAAAGAGAAAGCATGCAAGCATGAAGAGGTGCTTTTTTTTGGCAATAAACATTTATTAAATGTCTACTGTGTACATAGCACTGTGCTTCTGCTTTTATCATTTATAGCATTCACTGAATGTGATTCTTGTAGTATATAGATAATTCTGGAGGAGAAAGTGAGTCTAGTGATTTAGTATAGCACCCCTCACTCAAATCCAATTAATGTACATGTCATGGAATCACCTCTCTGATGTCATGGTCTTCTTTGAGAACGAAGGACAAACATCATCATCATATGTCTATATACATAAAATGTGTTATTTTCAAAAGATTCCTTAGACTGAGATCAAAATACATTTGAAAAAAAAGATAATCCTTTAACCTTTTTTGGTGAATGAAAAACAACACCCTGGACTGAGTGGGAGGAGACCCTGGTTCTCCTAGCATTGAACAAGGCTATTTATTGTTTGTTTAATATTAGGCAACTTCCTTTTTTCCTCTTTTTGACTCCTCACACTTGGCACATAATAGATACTTAATGAGTGTTTATTGATTGATCAAATGGGTCTCAATTTCTTTCTCTGTAAAATGAGAAGGTTGGGTTAGATGAAATCAAAGGTGGTCATTTCTAACTCTGATGTACAATGAATATGTGATTAAAAATGTATATATATATATAGATATACATTTATATCTATATATACCTTTCTCTCTTTGCACACATATATAGACCATATTGTCTTAGATGTGTGTGTATGATATATACTTATATCATACAGACACACATATATACATATTTGAAACAGTAAGATTTCTACACATATATGCATATCAGAAGAGTATAACACAAAAGACACATATGTAGTAGAATAGTATATATAGGTGCATATTAGATCATAGAACACAAGCACATACATACACATACTAGAACTCTACAGAATTCTGTCTATATATACTGAGACCAGTATAGAATACCACACATTAGAGTGGTACAGAATAGTAGATATACATCTATGCATACTAGAACAGTACAAAACAATATACATACTAGAACAATATACATGTATGTATAAATGCATACAAGAACAGAACAATTTATACACATGGTAGAACAGTATAGAACAGTGTATACATACAATATATACTAGAATTCACACACAAACTAGAACAGTACACACACACACACACACATACATACACGAAGAAGTATGGCCCAGGGACCAGCTGCAGAGGAAAAGACAGTTTGGCAGTGAATGTCACTTGTGTCTTTGCTCTTTCCTCTCACATGTTCTTGCTTCCAAAATCAAATGTAAACCCTCTTCAGTTGAAAGGTAACTTGCAGTACCTGCAAATTTATCATCCCAGAATAGAAATATAACCAATGAAAATGTGATATCACCCCAAGGACCAGATTTGGTCAGTTAAGGAGTCAGGTGAGAATTTGTCCAGCTGTGGAATTCCCAGAAAATTCTCTGTTAGTGACATCATTGCCCATACAGTGACTGAAATCTGATGCTACAGGACCAGTGAGAGTAGTTTATGCAACAGATGTGTTCCTGAAAAAAAATGCTTATGAACGAGATTATTTGTTAGAATTTAAAACAGCACTTCCTAACGGCTAGTCTGTGGTCCATCATTGGTCCATGGCTAATTTACTGATTCACAAAAGTTTTGACTATCAAAATTTTTTACTTCTTACAGCCCATTCCCTCAATTGAAAATTACTCTTTCACTCAGTATCCTCCCTTTTTTCCCATCCAATTTTCTATGCTGACCTAGGTCTTACTATCCATTGCCCCTCTCTTCCTCTAATCCATCCAGGAGGAGGTGCAGCTCTAGTTAGCAGACCATGGGTAACTCAGACCTAATCCTTATGACCAACATTCTCTGTAACACACTTTGGAGAATGTATTTTAGTATTCACCTGCCTCCTACTATTCTTATAGTTCCCATGTATATCTCTACCTGTTCTATTAATCAGTCACTGATCCTATAGAGATTATTTTGCCTAAAATTATACCCACCTCAAGCAGGCATTTTTCTCATCCCCATCCTTCTCAAGCTCCCTCAGTCGTGTCCCATACCTTCTATTCTAGTTGGAATTTCTTTTCCATAGTGAACAGAATTTTCTTTATACTGGAACATCTTTTACTCATGTTATTTCCATGACTAGCTCAATTGAACACCTGGTTTCTCTTGAAGGATGTGGTATCCTTAGCCATCCTCATTAGCAAAAGTTGTACCTTCACATTACCCTCTGACAAAATGATCTTGAAGAAAGAGTAGAAATACTTCTTTCTCCCCTATTGCCATTTTCAGAATCTTCCTTTACAACTATCCCTTAGCAACCTCTCATCTCATCCTTTGGACTTCACTCAAAGTTTTTCACCCTATTCCAAATCATGATGATTACAGCATACTGACCCTTTGGTTATTCTTCCTCTTAAAGAGTTTAAGCATATAGGTCGCTATTTATCTTTTCCAACTCCTGATCTCATATTAGAGGACTTAGCCTTCCCACAGATGTTCCCTCAAATCCCTCAGTCTTCCAGTTCCTCAACCTTCTATTTTCTATTTTTATCTATCTATCTATGTATCTATCTATTCATTCATTTATTTATTTGTTTGTTTTGTTTATTTCTATTCTATATTTCTATTTTATTCCACCTCAACTAATTTAAAAATAGATTTTTATCATGCTCCACAAATACTTCCTTAATTAAAATCTCTGCTTTTCCTTTATCTGATCTATCTGTCCCTATTCTTCTGACCATATTCTCTTTCTTTCTCTAATCATTATCACCCCAAAACAGATTTTCACCTCTCTCTCAAGACTTTCAATTCCTTCACACCTCAGTATTTTCTCAGGCTATTATCTCTGCTTTAACTTCACTTTGCCCCTTTTCTAATCTGAGCTTCATAGTTAGCAATTTCAACTCTATATTGTTTCCTGCCCTGAATCTCCTGTCCATTTGTTTTATTTCCACTCATCTCTTGTCAGTCCTCAACTATGAATTATTTCCCCTATCATGGACTAAGGAAGTCATGCATCTATACTTATTATAGTTTCATTACAAATACATATTATGCAATTTCAACTGAACCCTTAGTACATCAAATAAGTTATTTTTTTTTATTATCACCCACAAAAGCTTTCTCCTTTCTCAGTTCTCACAAGCTTTTCTTTCCCACACCTGAGGACCTTGCCTCTTACTTTACTGCTAACATTAAGGTCATTTAATGTGAGTACCCTTCTCTCCCCTTATATTTATTTCAAATCCCCTTGAAATCATGTCCCACTTTCTTCTTCTTTCCCTTAGTCTCTCACAATAAGTTGCCCCTCCCCTTGCTAAGGCAAAAATTTTTTACACCTGTCCTTGATTCTATAGTCTTCTGTATTTTCCAGCTGATTGCAATTTCAATGATTCCCTCTGAGGTTGCTGATTATCCTCTCCTGTTCTCCTAAAAGTTACTTGCTTTAGAGACCAAGGCTGCCCAGGATGGGGGAGACTGAGAGTCTGATATCTAACTCTCAGGGAAAGCAACATGGAAGGGGAAGGAGTCAGAAAGTAAACAATAAGATAAAAAACAAAAAATAAGGGGAGAAAAGACTGAAATTCTAAAGATCTCAGGAGAAAGAAAACTCAGTTAAGTCCTTGAGTATAAACAGATAAACCCAAAAGGAAGTTATTAGTAAAAGAAGGAAATACGATTTCTAGATCAGGTAAAGTGTCTGAGTATTTATGAATAAATATTTTAAGACAAAGGAAAATAAATCAACATCTGTTGAGTCAGAAGACCTTACTTATTCTGAGAGACCATGAAACCATAATAGCATGCTCTTAAACAGTTTAAAAGAGAAACAAGAATTGTAAAACAAAATTTATGTACATCAGAAATATATATGTAGCAGAATAGAAAAATGTGAATTAATGATAGAAACTATCACCAAAGAAGCAAAATAGTGAACAACTGATTGGGAATGCAAATAACATGGAAGTGAAAGACAATATGGTGGAAAGAGAATCAAAAAGCAATAATATTATTAAAATATTTTATCTCTATACAAACAGGACTTAGTGATTTTACAGACAGGATGTAAAGAGGCAACTTAAGAATTATAAATCTTCCAGAAGAACATGACAACACCATAAAGCAAGTAAGCTGTCTTAGAAAAAAGTGCCAATTGAAAGAATACACAGAATCTAGGGACAAAAGCAAACAAAACAAAACTATTCTGCAAGTGACATGGAGAAAGATCTTTAAATATAAAGGGAAAGAAACTTGAATAGCATGATTATTCTGTATTCATCAGAAACCACAAAAAAATGAAATTATGTTTCCCAAAGAGCAAAGTAGCTCAGGATGCTATCTAAGGAGCTATAAATCTGAGTATATCCTTTAATAAAACCAGATGGATATTCAATAAAGAAGAGACTTTTTGAAAGATTCCTGGAAAGTAAACTAGACCTTAAGAAATTTACTTCTTAAACACTCAAGAAATCAGAAATAAAAAGATAAAGAAGGGTAAATGAATATAGCAACCAAGCATAGAAGCAACAACAACAACAATAAAGTAATAAAAGAGAGACCATTGAGATATTTTTAAGTACACTCAAGGAGATAAGGGAGAAAGAAATCAAATAGAAATAATGATGGAGAAACAAACCTGAAATGTCATGGACTAAATCTCATGAAACAATGTATCTCGTGAAAATAAATTATAGAATGGGAGTGCTCATAAAAGAGAGGAGGAAAGAAAGAAGATAAAGGGAATGTATGGTTTAGCCTAATCCAGACAAAGGCTAACAATGAAGGGGAAATAATTCCTATACACTCAGGAAAAAGAAAGGAGAATGGTGGAGGAGGAAAAGGAAGGGATTGTAAAATGAATAAAGAAGTGGAGAAAATTATTTTAGTGGTGGGAGAGGATATCCCTATTGCATGTTTCCATGGTGGGAGAGAGCTTGTATAAAAGGAAATTAGAATGAGTATAATTTGCTGGGTTTTGGTGCTTAGGGAGGCCTCTCATTCTTTCTCAGGAGAAAGGGAAGTCAGAGTGTTTAGAATCAACTGATCCCCAGAAGAGTGGGAAGACATGGGCTTAGGGAGGAGATTTCAAGGCAAATGGGGGGAAATGGCAATGGGGAGATCAAAGGTCAATAATGAACTACATAAACAGGGAGACAGGGAAATTACTATCATGAAGCAATATCCTCTCTAGCACCTATAGGAGCTGGTATTTCAGGCAACAGAATAAAAGGGAGACTAAGGACCAATATCTATAAGGCAATAAAGAAACTGTTTATGAGAAGGAACTCAAAATAACTACTTTAGAAGCTTTAATTCTATGAGGATTATCAAAAATAAAGAAGGATTAAATAAGAATAGAGACCATGAATCAAAGAATAAAAATCTCAAATAACATAAGATAAATAATGAAGAGAACTAGGGAAAGAAATCTTTGTTTAGAAAAAAAGGCATAGAAAATGAAAAATTTAAAACTAATAAAGAAAACAAGTTGAAGGAGAAGAAAAGCAAGGGAATTCTACTTGACTACTTGACTACTCTAAAGGAAAAAGGCGAATTAAATAAACAGATAAACGTGATCAAGAAAAAGGAAACAGTAAAAATCTAAAACTGTGCAAAAGGGTGATTAAATGTAAGGGTAAGAGTGAAAATTGTTCTGAAGGGTTAGGGGAAGAGAGCTGAGAGGAATAAAAAAATTAAGCAAAAATAACAAATGAAATTTACAGAGGAAGAGGGGAAAAAATCATAATTTGGAAAAAAGCTAACAAAATGGAAAAACACAAACACAAATCTCCTAACATTTGATGTGAACTATTCAATAAAATGAAAAAGAATGTCAGTTTTAAACATACTAAAAAGTAGTAAGTCAATGAACATTTATTAAATACCTATTATTTGCTAGGCTTGTTACTGAGTGTTGGTGAAACAAAAAAGGTAAAAGATAGTCCCCAATCTCAATGAGCTCACAACTTAATGAGGAAGAAAACAAAACAAAACAAATATGTACAAGCAAGTTATAAATAGGATTAATGAAATAATGAAAAGAGGAAAAAGGCACAAGATTTAAGGGGTTGAGAGAGATATCCTATAGATGATGGAATTTTAATTGGGACTTGAAAGAAACCAGGGAGGTGAGGAAGGAAAGCAAAAACATATACCAAATAAAAATGAGGGCTAGAGAAAAATGTACTATGTATCAAAGGAACTTCAAAAGGCAGGAGCTTTAATCATCCTATCGGATAAAACAAAGATAAATGTTCAAATCATAACAAAGAATAGACAATGAAACTGCATTATGAGGAAAAGAACCATAACTAACAAACATCAATTATAATGAACTTATATGCTTGAAATACCTTAGCATCTAAGTTCAAAACAAACATTACCTGAACTAGAGGAATTCATAGTAGAAACACAATTGAAGTAGGAGATTGCAATGTTTTTCTGTTTTGGAGGTTTAAAAGAAAAATAAACATAAGGGAAAATACAGAACTGGAGAAGATGCTGGAGAAGTTAGAGCTAAAAGTCGTATTACATCTTCTAAAAAGAACTGCTAAAGAATATATGTATATTTCATCATCATATAGGACTTTACTAAAATTTGCCATATTTTAGGACACAAAAATATTGTAAAAAAATAGAAATAGTAATTTTAAAGTTTTATTTATTTACTTTGTATTTTACAATTTTTCCTCTAATCTCTCTTCCCTCCCCCCACCCCCTCAGAAGGCAGTCTGTAAAGTCTTTACAGTAAATAAATTCTTAATAGATCATAATATAATAAAAATAGTAATCAAATCAGGAACCAAAAACAAAAGACACAGATCTAAATGGACAATTAACAATGAAATTCTAAGTAATGAGTGGTTCAAAGAACAAATCATAGAAAAAATTAATAGTTATGGAAAAGAAAATGATAATGATGAACAATGTACCAAAATTTCTGGGACGCAGCTAAAATGGTTCTTAGAGGAGGAAAAAGTCATATGTTTTTTTTAGATTTTTGCAAGACAAATGGGGTTAAGTGGCTTGCCCAAGGCCACACAGCTATGCTACCTAGCCACCCCAAAAGTCTTATTTTTACAAAAATACATTAATAAAATGGAAAAAGATGGTTAATGTACTGAATATAGAGTTGAAAAAAATAAAAAGATAACAAATAAAGGAAACTAAATGAGCACAAAAGAGAAAATGCACTGTATTCTCTTTCTCTGGGTAATCAGAAAGTCCAAGGACTTAATTGTTATCCCTACGCAGATGAATCACAGATCTTTGTATCTCTTCCTCTGAGCTTCAGGCCTGGGTCACTGATTGTTTATTGAAAATTTCAAGTGTTAAATGTCCAAAACTTAATTCATTTTTTCTCTCTCCCCCAACTCCTTCTCTAATTCTTCCTTCTGTCAAACGTATCGTCCCAAGCTCCCAGGTTTGTAACCTCAGTCTTATTCTAGCCTTCTCACCTTCCCTCATTCAGCATATCTAATCAGTTTTCTTGCTTCTTATACCTTCTCTCTATTTACACAACTACCACCTTAGTTCAGGCTCTCATCACCTTCCACCTGCAATATTTCAGTTTCCTAATTGGTCGCCCTACTGTCAGTCTTCCCAACCTCCCTGCCTACCACTATCCATCCTTCTAATGGTTGCCAAAATGATTTTCCTTAAGCGAAGATTTGACTAAATAACTCCCCTCTAACTCCTCCAATATCCCCTTTCTTGACTCTGGGATAAAATATAAACTTCTCTATGCAACTTTTAAAATCCTTTAAAATCTGATTTTTGCCTCTATTTCTAGCCCTATTGGACACTACTTATTTCCAGCTCTGTTTGTCTCCAGATAAACTCCACTTAACTTTGTTCTTCATATTTCATCTTCTGTCCCTATTTTTTAACTAATTGTTTTCCATACCTGAAATGTACACCCCTCTCACATTTGTCCATAATGAAGCCTTTTGTAATTCCCACAACTGCTCATTTCCTCCTTCCCAAATTTTTTCTATTTAATTAGTTTGGATTTATTTGTATTTGTTGTCTTATATATGTACTTGTCATTACCAATAGAATATGAACTCCTTGCAAATCAGAACTATTTTTTCTTATTTGTATTCCTAGTACCTGAAACATAGTAGGTATTTACTGTTTGTTGATTGGTTGATTAATTGATTTTTTTTTGCTAGGTCTTAGTTTTTAACCCCCAAATTGAAGAAAACTGTTACACTAAAATATGGGAAATAGAATGGCCCATGGTAGATAAAAGAGATATTTACTGACATACATAGTACTTCAGGTTTTGAAGAGAACATTTTAAGATATTAAATGTAATCTTTAATTCAGTTATTTGTATTTTCTATTTAAAGGAGCTCATTGTAAATGGAAGATTATTTTGTGTAAAGTGAATGACTAGTCCCTAATTTATCAGCTTTGTAAATCTGAATGCATGCATGGTTGTCTTAGGCTTGGGGTTTCTCTTTCTATATAGAAGATAACCCTCTCTTCTCTTTAACTTGTCAAGTATGGGGAACAAGGGATGGCAGGTGTGACCTTTGGGAATGTAGGTAACTAGCAGGTGGTAAACTCTTAGTTACTCTGCTAAAGCTATGTTTGCTCTGTAAGGGCAGTTAAGTGACCCAGTGGAGAGAACACTTACCTTGGAAACAAGAGAAAGAAAGTTTGAATCCAGACTCAGAAATTTGACACTCATTAGTTATACGACCATGGACAAGTCACTTAATCCTGATTGTCTTGCATTCAAGACCATTTCCAGTTATCCTTATTCATATCTAGCCACTGGACTCAAATGATTCTGGAGGAGAAAGTGAGACAGGTGCCTTAGCACAGCATCCCCTTAATTAAATCCAATTCACATGCTTGTTATGGTTGATCACCTCCTAGATGTCATGGTCTTCTTTGAGAATGAAGGACAAATATCAATCAATCATCTGCTCTGTAGTCCTTATCAATGGACTTAGGTGTCACCATAGATATTAACAGGAAGCAAGATTTCAAGTGAATGTTTGTAGTAGTACTGCTAGACCTGCTTTCCTCTTCTCTGTTTTATCTATTATACATCATAGGCTATTTGATGGAGATTTTAGGGAACTATTTCTTTCTCTTAAGTCAACAAATATTGGCTAAGCACGTACTTCTCTTTGACTTGGGAGCTTTGGAATTTGACTATAATATTCCTGGGAGTTTTTCTTTTGGGATATCTTTCAGGAGGTGATCAGTGGATTCTCTCAATTTCTATATTACCCTCTGCTTCTACGATCTCAGGGCAATTGTGCTGTATTATTTCCTGACAAATGAAGCCTAGGCTCTTTTCCTGGACATGACTTTAAGGTAGTCCAATACTTTTAAAATGATCTCTCTTGGATCTGTTTTCTAGGTCAGTTGTTTTTTCAATGAGATATTTCACATTATATTCTATTTTTCCTCTTTTTATGGTTTATTTATTTTATATTATTACAATAATCTTGTTATGAAAGTAAACATAAACCCCCCTCTCCCCCTAAAAGATAGAGAAACCTCAAGAGAAAGGAATTGAGAGGGAAAAAAGTGTACTTCAGTTTGTACTTCAGATTCCATTGGCTCTGTCTCTGGGATGAGTTGCCTTCTTTATCATAAGTCCACCAGAGAAGTTGCTTCAATATATTTTCCCATAGTCACTATTACTAGCTATATTTCCCCTCTCTCTCCTTTCACTCTGTCCCTGATCAGAAGTATATTGTATCTGACTACCCTGTCCCATGATCTTCCCCTCTTCTATCACCTATTCCTTCCCCTTTCCCATTCCCTTTATCCCATCCTTTTCCCCTCTCATTTTTCTCTAGGGTAAGATAGATTTCTATACCCTATTAAGTTTGTATATTATTTCTTCTCTGAGCCATTTCTGATGAGAATGAAGGTTCACTCATTTCTCCTTGCCTTCCCCCGCCTTCCACTTCATTACAAAAACTTTTTCTTGACTTTTTATTTGAAACATCTTAGCCCATTGTACCTCTCCTTTCCTTAAGTACTTTCACTCATTAATTCCATCTTTTTACTATATTATAAAATTACATTCAACTCCCTCCTGTGTCTTGTCTATATATGCTCTTTTTAACTGCTCTTATAAATGAGAAGGTTCATATGAGTTATCAGCATCTAGTTCCTCATAATTAGTATTTCTCATTTACCCTCTCTATGCTTCACCTGAGTCCTGTATTGGAGATCAAACTTTCTATTCAGCTCTGGTTGTTTCAATAGGAAATTCTGAAAGTCCCCTGTTTCATTGAATGTTCATCTTTTCCCCTGAAAGAGGATGTTCAGTTTTGTTGGATGGTTGATTCTTGGTTGCTAACAAGCTCTTTTGACTTCCAGAATATCAAATTCCAAGCCATATGAGCCCTTAATGTAGATGCTGCCAAATCCTGTGTAATCCTGACTGTAGAACCACAGTAGTTGAATTGTTTGTTTCTGGCATCTTGTGGTATTTTATCTTTGACTTGAGAGTTTTGGAATTTGGTTGTAATATTCCTGAGATTTTTTTCTTTTGGAGTGTTTTTCAGGAGGTGATCAGTGAATTCCCTCAATTTCTATTTTACCTCTACTTCTAGGATCTTGGGGCAATTTTGCTGTATAATCTCCTGAAAAATGAAGCCTAGGCTCTCTCTTTTCCTGGACATGACTTTCAGGTAGCCCAGTACTTTTCAAATGATCTCTTCTGGATCTGTTTTCTAGGTCAGTTGGTTTTCCAATGAGATATTTCACATTTTCTTCTAATTTTTTGTTTTTTAGCAATGTTTTATTGTTTCTTGATTTCTTGCAAAGTCACCAGCTTCCTTTAGCTTTATTCTACATTTGAAGGAGTTATTTTCTTCAGAGACCTTTTTTTCTCTTTTTCCAACTGGCCAATTCTGCTTTTTAAGGCACTCATCTCCTCATTTGCCTTTTGGGTTGCTTTTTTTCTATTTGGCCTAAACTGGTTTTAAATATGCTTTTCTTTCAGTATTTTTTTTTGTAATTCTTCCATCAAGCTGCTGACTTGGTTTTTAGGATTTACCTGCATTGCTCTCATTTCTCTTCCCAATATTTTCTCTACCTTCCTTATTTTTAAAAGTCTTTTGTGAGCTTGTTAATAGCCTGAACCCATTTCCTATTTCTCTTGGAGTCTTTGGATATAGAACCTTCGATTTTGTCAACTTCTGAGTGTGCCCCATCTTCCATGGGACCAAAGTAATTTTCTATGGTCAGGTTATTTTTTTTTTGTTTGCTCATTTCTACAATCTATGATTTACTGTACTTCCAAGGCTTTGGGGTGTTTTTGGGATATTCCATAGAGTTTTTGATTCCTCCGAGGTCTTATGAGAGGCTTTGCCTGCTCCTCTGGCCTTTGCTCTGGTCTGTGGATGACTACTCTAGAGCTGTGAGGAGGGTTCCTGTTCCTTTATGGTAGCATGGCGGGGCAGACTGGGACCTGGATCTGAATATGGGCAAAATAACAGAGTCCTGCCCAGGGTTAGCAGAGAGACCTCTGCAATCTCTCCTCTCACCGTCTGTGGGCTAAGTACTCTGGAAGTGTTGGGTAGCTGTATGGGATCTCACTGCAGGGCTATTCTGAGGCTGGGGCTGGCCAGGGCTTTGCTGGTATGGCAAAGTTCACTCACTGCCCCTTCAAGCCATCCTTGGTGATCCCTGGGTAAAGAGGTCTGGATAATGCCTCCCTCTGCTATGGATCCCCCAGGGACTGGAAGACTGGACTGGTTTGTTCTGGCCCTGTTTTGCTGTGGTCTGGCTGCACTGTAGCTCTTTCCAAAGTCTCAGTCCTGGCGAGACAGACCCTTCCTGCAGATTTTCTAAGTTGTCTCAGATTGGGAAATTGTATCACTCAGTCTTTCTGTGGCTTCTGCCCCTCTACATTTTGACTAGAGTTATAATTTGATGACTTTTGGAGTTTTGGGGGAATGAGTTTCCAGGAATTCCTGCCCTCATGCTGCCATCTTGGCTTTGCCCCCAAGAGCTTATACTCTAAAAGGGAACATAATACTGTATATGTGTGTGTGTTTGCTTCTCTCTGTGCAACAATTAGTTCTCTTGGGTAGGCTGCAGGGGCATGTTGGGGGCAGATTATATTACTTTGAGAAAGGCAGTTGTTAAAATTTTTTTTAGGTTTTTTTTTGCAAGGCAAATGGGGTTAAGTGGCTTGCCCAAGGCCACACAGCTAGGTAATTATTAAGTGTCTGAGACAGGATTTGAACCCAGGTACTCCTGACTCCAGGGCCGTTGCTTTATCCATTATGCCACCTAGCTGCCCCTTAAATTTTCAATATTAACATTTATACCTCAGAAATCAGCAAGCAGGGCTTGAGTTAATATTTTGTTAATTGTCTAGATATTAGGAAGTAAGGGTAAAAATGTTACTAATGCACTTAAAAATGTCAAGCTTTCTCCCTCCTCCCTAGCTGATTGTTAAACATTTACCAGCATATTCCTGGGAAGGAGGGTACTAGATCTTGATGAGTCTATATGTCTCATTTTGACATCTTCCTTGAGGAAGATGAGGTGCCTCAAAAAACCCACACTTGATCTTTCCAACCCCTCCAGCAATTATCCTAAATCTCTCCTTCCTTTTGTAGGTAAATTTCTTGAGAAGTCTTTTTACAGTGGGTACTACTGCTATTTTCTTTTCTCTCACTCTCTTCTTAACTCTTTGTAGTATGAATTCTGATTTTATCATTCAAATAAAATGACTCTTTCTAAAGATACCAAGAATCTCTTGATTGCATAATGTCTTTTCATAGTCCTCCATCTTCTTGACCTCTCTGAAGTCTCTGAAACCATCAATTATCCTCTTCTGCCTATTACTGTCTTCCCTCTTGGTTTTCATGACACTGTTCTCTCCTGATCATCCTCTTTATCTGACTGATCCTCTGTCTTTTTTTCTTGATCTTCATCCATATTATGCCCAACAACTGTAGGTATCCCCTAAGTCTTTGTTTTGGGCCCTCTTCTATTCTCCCTCTGTACTTTTTCACTTGATGATCTCATCAGATCCCATGGTTTTAATTTATCAGGTCTGTGAAGATGACTCTTACATCTATATGTCTAGCCCTCATTTCTTTCTTGACCTCTAGTTTCACATCTTTAACTGCCTCCCAGACATAATGTCCCATGGACATTTTAAACTCAACATGTCTAAAATTGAACTCATTATCTTTCCCTTCAAATACTCCCCTCTTTCTAACTTTTCTATTATTGTTGGGGACACTGCCATCCTCCCAGTCATCCTGGCTTATCACCTTGGTGGCATCCTTGACTCCTCACTGTCTCTCACCCCCTACCCCGAGATCCAATTTGTTGTCAAATCCTGTTATTTCTGCTTTTCATAATTACTCCCCTCACAACTACCACTCTGGTACAAGCCTTTATCACCTTACCCCTGGACTACTGTATTAGCCTGCTGGTTGATCTCTCTCTGCCTCAAGTCTCTCCCCATTCCAATCCATATTCCCTTCACTTTTCAGATTGATCTTTAGGAAGTACAGGTCTGATTAGGTCACCTCCCTATTCAGTCAATTCTTGTGACTTCCTATTCTTTTAAACTCCTTTCCCCCCCATCTTCTAAGTATCTTATACTTCATACATATTTGTATGCATGGTGCCTTCTACATTAGACTGTGAACCCCTTAAGAGCAGGAATTGTTTTTTTGCCTTTCTTTGTATCTTCAACATTAGCATAGTACCAGGTAGGCACTTAATAAATGCTAATTTGACTATCTTTCTATAAATAAATAGTAGGAATTTATCTAAATTAATCAGGTTGCTGGGGTAGTATATTTTGGTGAAAGTGACCTAGATTTGTATAAACTATCTCTTGTCTGAGTGTGACTCGGTGGCCTTTCTAAATACTGCTGGGGAATAAGATGGTAAATACTTTATCTCAGAGTGCTCTGAATAATGGATTTGATGTTTATTATGATTGTTAGGTCAAAAACATACTTATTTGACTGACTTGACCATAATAATGATCATAGCAATTGTACTTGAGAGGAAGAGAAATCCATTTGTGATATATAGCCAGTGTCTGGGGATAAGAGAGGTCAAGGTATTTGCTAAGGACAAAACTCTCTCTTTTGATGATCACCTTACTGAATGTAGTTCACTCTGACACCTCTGTTCAAAGGACAAGAGTTTTGCAAATGATAATTAATGTGGTCCCTAAAATGATCATGAGTCTAGAGTGAAGGAGAAAGTGGTTGATGATAAATGTAGGTGACACATGATGGCTAATGAGAGTGTGTTACTAGAGAATGCATTATCTTGGATGATGTGGATTATACTAACAGACAGAACACTGGTATTAAAGTTGTACAACAATTGTTTAGTCAACAGCTGGGTGTTAGTAAATTTATTAATATCCCCTTTAAAATGAGCCCTTTAATGTGTTGAAAATGCAAGCCATTAAAAAAAAGATTCATTGTACTGAATTGTTAGAGAGCCTATGACCTGGCCAATGGAGCAGTATTGCTATGGGATATTTTTTTTTAAATGGTAGTGAGATAATATTTTGGGTCCGCCACACAGAAATATGACAAAGGCAAATATGGGGAAGATAAATAAACAAGATGGTAAAGGAGGGGAAAACATAGCCTAGAGACTAAGGAATCTCAAAGTAAATGCAATTATGTTTAGGAATCAGGGGTTTCTACAAATACCAGTCAAATATCTAAAAATATTAGAGATACAATATTTGCAGTTGTCTTGAATAGACACTTAATAAATATTTGTTGAATTGAATTGAAATATGCTTTGGTTTGTGCCTCTCTTTGTCTTTCTATTTTCTTTGCTTCATCTCAACAATAACCACCATGTATATCAGCATATCAGCCATATTTCCAGTATAGTACAGTATAAGGAATGTGACACTAAAATGAAAATTCTTTTAATGGGACATGTATGTGTGTATGACTATATACATATATGCTTATGTAAAATGAAAAAAATGAGTGAATAATCATTTAAATTTAAATTAAATAATTTAAATTAATTAAATTTTACTATATATATGTATATATATATTGACCATTGTGCTAAGCACTATGGATAAAATGAGAAGCTTAGCTACAAAAAAATAACATTAATTATTGAACGTACTTAGATTTTATGCAAGTTGGATTTTGGGGGGGAATATTTTTAAAACTCATAATTATATAAACAAATGTGGGTATTCTAAGATCCCCCACCCACCCAGGTAACCTTGGTCAAGTTATTTTCTCTCTCTATCTCTGGCTCTCAGGTTCCTGTTCTATAATGGGAGTTTGACTAGATTCCATAAGTTCCTTTTCAGCTCAAAAATTCTGGGTTCCTAAGAGTAAAGTGCTTGGATTCATTTTTCTGTGAAGAGGGGATCACTGAATTATTTCTAACTGCTGTTGCTCTTCTGGTTGACTGTTCTGCATTACCTACTTGGACATCAACTCTGAGCTACATGAATAAGCAGCTTACAGAGGGACATAGGCTGGGATGAGTCTTTCTATGAAGGGAAATCTTAGGTAGTTAGGTGGAAGAAAAGATAAAATTCTGCACTTGGAGTCAGGAAGAGTTTAATTTAAATCTTGCCTCAGATACAGCTCTGCCACCCTGGGAAAGTCACGAAACTTCTCTCAGATTCTATATATCTGAAAAAAGGAGGTAATAGTAGCAACCACTTCACAGAGTTATTGTTATGATCAAATGAGATAACTTAATGTAAATTGCTTGGCTAGTCTCAAAATCCTATATAAATGTTAGCTATTTTCATTTTCTTTATGCTCTAAGGATTTGCTGGTGGTCCGCTCTGAACTCTTTTTTAAAAATGAGCAGTGAAGTGGACTCTGTTGAGAAACACCAGAGCTCCTGGAAGTGGGGCAACTGAATCTTCTGTTTATTTTGGCTTTTCTCTCATACACATCCAAAGAAATGGGCATTTTCTGTTATCTGGAAAATAGAGACAAGGAACCTATAATTTCACTAATAAAGACAACTTCTAGGTGAAGAAACTCTTCCTAATGCAGATTAGCATCTTCGCTACAATTTAGGGACTTAGAAAATTGCCTAAAACTTTTCAAGGTTCAGTGACTTCTTGCACAAATTTACTCACAGTGGTATGCTAGCAAGAGTTTAATCAACTGAGTTTCTTCAGGAGTGTTTGAATGGGTGAAAACCTGTGATACACTGAAATCGAATCTTCATTTTTAATGTTTTTCTCCATCACATTCTAAATTGTCGACAATCAACAGAACAATAAATCAAATCCAAATGATCACATTGATAGCTTAATAATCAGCTCCCATGTTAGAGCTGGATCTGGAAGACCCCTTGTGTGTCCCACAGCAAATGTAGCAAAGGAGGATGTGAGCTCAGTTTTTCTTGCCTTGGAGACTGACTATTGATTCTGCTACCCTGATTCTCATTCTCTCATGAAGGAAGGAAATGGAGTACTGAGAAGCTGGAGTGTATCCATAGGAAAGTGACCAGTATGGGAAGAGGACTGGAAATTATATCACATGATGATGGGTTGATTGAGAGAGAGAGAGAGAGAGAGAGAGAGAGAGAGAGAGAGAGAGAGAGAAAGAGACAGAGCTAAATTCTAGAACCAAATTATTACTTTTATAACCAGACAGAAAAGAGAATAAAATGAAAGATATTTGACTTTAACCCCCACTTACTATTTCCTTTTTATTCAAGTCCTTTGCTAGCCATAGTTTTTTTTTTTTTGGTAGGATCTAGGACTACTTACCTTTAACATCTAGAAAGTTGGAAGCAAATTCACATATCTTCTCTATTCCAAACTCTGATCAATACTTTTAAAATGTGTCCTGCCTTGTTAATAAATAGAACTTCGACTCCTTAACCCAGTTGACATGACTCATTGGAGTCTACTCTCATAGCTGGAGTTGGATGAAGGGGAGAATGAAAGGCATTATGGATTTAATTCCAAATGGCTAGAATGTAACTTGATAACATATTGCTACCATGATGGCCCAGCAGGCAGGTTCCTAACATACTTTCCCTATTAATGAATTAATTATATCAATCATCATGCTCCCGACCTACATGATACCTAAGCAGGTAAGCTTATAAGAGAGGACAAGATGGTTGTCCTCAAGTAAGTAAAGACCATAAAAAAAGAAATACTAGATTTGTTTTGCTAAGCATTAGAGGTATCTACAGTTCAATGGATTGTCTTGAGATATAATGTTTTCCCCATTGCTGGAGGTCTTCAGCTGCAGCTAGTTGTTTCAATAGATAAAGTCCTGGGATTGAAGCCAAGAAGGCTTGAATTCATATTTGTCTGGGGATCTAAGTGTCTGGGGATAAGAGAGGTCAAGGTATTTGCTAAGGACAAAACTCTCTCTTTTGACTGACCTTGAGCAAGCACTCTGTCTCCCTCAGTTTCTTCACTTGTAAAATGGGAATAATAATAGCACCAACTCCCTTGGGTTGTTGTGAGGTCTTAAATGACATGAAAACTGTACAGCACTTAATGTGATGCCTTAATATATGCTTTCTTTCTTCCTTGACTTATTAATGGGCATAAATAATAAAGAGTTATATGGGGTGCATAGGAAGGTCTAGCACCTCTAGTGTGAGACTTGCCAAACCTCTTTTAGGACTACTTTCCACCTTTGGTGTCTACCTTCAGCCAACTCACACCTGTGAATCCAGGAAGAGAGAGTGTGACTGTAAATTTTACACAGCTCTGTCTCACTTAAATCCAATTCATGCAAAAGTCAAGACATCACTTGTGATGTCATTAGTCCTCTTTGAAAATGAAGTATGAAGAACACAAGGATAACAATAAAGTAAAATAAAGACACAGATTGATGAACAGTGGATCTTCCCTTAAGGAGAGGTTGAAGGGAGTCTAGAGAAACAGGTGATGTGTTTCTTCTGGCTAAAGATTGCTGCCTTGCCAAGTGCTGCCTGAACCAAACTTCCAATGGGACTAGACATAACCTAGCTTAGACTAGGAAGTTTAAATTGCACTGAGTGGCAAAGTAGGACTCTTCCCATTTGATAGCTTTATAGATCTCTTGAAATCATTTTACCCTTTTATGTATGTTATTTTTCTTTTTTGGTCCTTTTCCTTATAAAGCACAATGTGATAATGTTGTGAAGCACAGTGAATGTAATGGATGAACAAAAATATGATGGCATTTTGTTGGCAGGATAGGTCATATCTCAGAGCAAGATGGGAAATGAGACCCAAAGTCTTCTGGACATAGATGTATTTCCTTTGGACACTGTGGATTTGATGGGACCAAAGCTTTCTTCATAGATGAGGTTGTTCTCCCTATGTAGTGGTAGTAGTATAGAATTCCTGGTATCTACTTGGGCATTTTTAATTGAGACATCTTTTAGGAGATTTGGGGAGTGGAAAAAAGAATTGTTAAGTTGGATTATGTCCTGACAGTTATCTCATTGGCTTCAAAAGAGAAGTGACTTTTTCTTGGCACCTTCAGTTGAGAATAGGATTTAGAAGATGATACAATTCTCAGGCAAAAGATAATCAAAATTTAATTGGACTTGCATCTTCTGACTTCCCTGGCCAGAAGCTGAGATTTAGGACTGAGAAGAATGGTCCAAGGAACAATATAAATTGGAGTCCAAAGCAGCCCTGATTATGCAGGCATGCATGGATACTTTATTTTGGTCAGCCCAAACATTTATTAAGCACCTGCTTATAGTAGTTCATATTTTTAGAATTTATAGTGTCTTTGTTGTTATGATACATGTTTCATAGAGCTTTTATATATATATATATATATATATATATATATACACACACACATTCATAAAAGGGGAAAACTACTATAATAAAGAAAATTTGTAGACCCTTGGGTCCAAATATTTAAAGGAAGGGACAATTCCATAAAAGGAAATCATGTCAATTATGTTTGATGCAGCTTCTCTCAGAAGTTCAGTGATTAGGACAATCTTGAGAGACCTGTTATAGAAAATGGCATCCACATCCAGAAAACAGCAACAACTATGGGGTCTGAATGTAGAACAAAGCATATTATGTTCACTTTTAAAAATTTCTTTTATTTTTTCTTTCTTTCTCATGGTTTTTCACCCTTAGTTCTAATTCTTCTTTTAGAACATGACTGACATGGAAATATGTTTTTTAATTAATTAATTAATTAATTAATTAAGGCAATGGGGTTGAGTGGCTTGTTAAAGGCAATTATTTAGTGTCTGAGGCCACATTTGAACTTAGGTTCTTCTAACTCCAGAGCTGGTGCTCTATCCACTGCACCACTTAGCTGCCCCCTAACATGGAAATATGTTAAATACATTTGTACATGTACAATTTATACCAGTTTGTTCACTGCCAGGGGGAGGGTGGAGGAAAGAGAGAGTGGCTGAAAAATGTGGAGCTCTTAAACTTGCAAATAGATGAATGTTGAAATTGCACATAATTTTGCACATAATTAGAAAAAAATAAAAGATAAAGCAAAAAAAGGAGGGGATCATAAAGGGAAGCAGGATTGTATCTCTAGGAGCAAGGGTTAATAAACCAGATTCACTTGTACTTTGGGACAAGTGATTTAGATAATTCACATTTCTATATCACTTCAAGGTTTGAAGAACCTTGTTCTCACAATGACCTTGGGAAGTAGATAGTGAAAGTAGTATCATCCACATTTTATAGATAAATGAGTAAAGTGAAATTCATAGAAGCAGAGTCACTTGCCCATAATCAGTCAGGAGAGATTCAAACCAGTTCTGTTAACTATGAGTATAGTGTTTTTCTATTGTGCTGTTAATTTATACTAAAGGTAGGGTGCTGGATAAATTTTTTGTATTTAGCCTACCAGGACTTATATTGATTTAAAATATTAAGAATCATCATTGTCAAGTTGCATTTTTGAGAATTATGTATATAAGTATATCAAGCTCCACGGTCCTTGGTTTTCAAATTAAAAAAATATGTATGCCCATACCAAATTCCTTGCTAGAAATAATGAACTACTAAAGAAGAATGCGAAAGCAGCTGGTTAAAAGTGCTCTAGGGACACACAACAATAAGCAGGCAGGCGGAAGAGTGTGATTAAATAAAACCTAGAACAAGATCCTTCTTAGAAGGTAAGAATGCTCTGAGGCCCTTATTAGAAACCAAATCCTGGCAAGTGTGGAGAGGAATAAGAGAAACCTGGTTCCTTCAGAAGTCCCTCTAGCCAATTTACGCTTATATAGATCTAGAATCCAGAGCTGGAAGGAATCTGAGGCCATCTATTTTTACTAGGGATATTCTTGAGTCAGTTGGAATTGACTTTCAAGAGTTGAGTATTAAATTTAGTGTGAGTGTTTATCCCTTGGAAAATGGAAAATACTACAGATCTAGGTTTGATTTATATTATCTTGTTAATTGTCTAGATTTAAGAAAATCATGAAGAAAATGTTACTAATCATAATAAACTTAAAATTTTTTCATGCTTACTTTTTTGGGGGGAATGAGCCAGTTGTCAAATATTTACCAGCATACTTGTAAGCCAAACCAATAGTTGGAGAAGAATTTCTTTTGAAATATATTCAGCAAAAGATCATCTAAATTTTGCCTCAAAAACTTAAGTGAGAGCAAGATATGCTCACCTAAGGCAGCCGACTCCACTTTTGGTGAACTATCATAGCTTGAAAATTTTTCTTTCCATAAAATTTAAATTTGTCTCTTTGTAGCTTTCACCCATTTATAATAGTTTTGCCCTCTGGGATCTAACAGGATAAATTTAATTTCCTGTCATAGTCCTTCTAATACTTGTTGATTGATAACATTATGATGTACACTCTCCCTTAATTCTCTACCCTCCCTGATTCCTAATATTCTCTTTTCCAGGATAAATATCTTTCATCTAATTCTCATACGTCATTGTCCTTAATGCCATTTTTTTCTTAAAACATGTTGCCTAGAAACTGAACACAATTCGCCAGATGTCACTTGAGCAGGAGAGTTCATACAGTACGATTTGTTGTTGTTACTTTTGTTGCTGATTTGTTCCAGTTGTGTCTGACTCTTTATGAACCCATTTGGGGTTTTCTTGGCAAAGATACTGGAGTGGTTTGCTATTTCCCTCTCCAGCTCATTTTATTGATGAGGAAACTAAGGAAAACAGGGTTAAGTGACTTGCCCAAGGTCATACAACTG